>NC_089598.1:110587257-110887257 GCF_019320115.1 Miscanthus floridulus
TATCTACGGCCGATTTGGATATCTAAGGAGACCCCTGCCTCCATGGCTATCGCTATGGCTTTTGCCTGCACTATGCCTTGCTCCCCCCTTGCACCCTTGCGCCTTATGCTGATTGAGTTTCTTAAGGGCACGGGGGGAATCTGTTTTTATAGTGGGGTGGTGGCTTTCGGGTGTTAACATTTTTGTACGTTGTTAGGTGGAACGTATCTTGGCTTTAATGGCATGTATGTTGCCTGAATTATTCGTTCTCCTTGAGATCTTTGAAGTAAAGAGGTCTGGCACCGCAGTGGTGGTAGTGTTTTGTCAGGCACTTTATGTTTTTCCTGTTTCGGATAGAGAAGACCTTTTTCCTAGTTCTGGCACCACAAATTTGTTTCCCCTGACGCTAGTTTTTTTATTTATTTTTTTTATTTTTTTTAAAGGTCGGAGGCCTGTTCCACTGAGGTTGTTGCCTTGATGCCTGACTTTGGTCAGGTCTTTGTTAAGGGTCGGAGGCCTTTTTGGCCAAAGATTTTTGCCTTGATGCCTGACTTTGTTCAGGTCTTTGTCAAGGGTCGGATGCCTTTTTGGCCAAAGATTTTTGTCTTGATGCCTGACTTTGGTCAGGTCTTTGTCAAGGGTCGGAGGTCTTTTTGGCTATAGAGGTCATTTCAAATTGCCCTTGCCTATGGCTGTCGCTTTGAAAGGACCTGTGGTTTTTGTTTACCGAATATTGCGGCGCCAGAGCTGGCCGCTTTCGGTTTTGGGTTCTTTGTGGCGTTCTTTTGGGGAATTACCTCTTTATACTTGTAGAGGATTTTTACATTGAGCCTGCCTCGTTAAAAACCTCACCTCCTCTTAGAGTTCCCCTGTGAGGAAAAGAGTGCAGGCTCTTTTACATTTTGTTTTGAATGAAGTAAAAAAAACTAAGGTAAATGCATGCAGGGGCCTCCGCTTATATTTTGTGGAGGTTGCCCTTTGGTACATTGCCTAGATGTAGTATCTGCGAAGGCTATCAATATTCCATGTGTGGGTTGTCTTGACACCTTCGCTGTCGGTCAAGTGGAAAGAACCAGGTCGGCCTGCTACCGTTGCTGTGTATGGGCCTTCCCATTTCGGTTGCAACTTACCGACAAGTTGTGCGTTGGGTTTTCTCCTGAGTACGAGGTCTCCGTGTTTTATGTCTTTCCTTACCACCTGAGAGTCTCTCCACTTCTTGGTTTGGGACTGATATTTTGCAATGTTGTTGACGGCTTCTAGTCTGGTGGCTTCTATTGTTTCTTTTGCATATTCTTCATCTTGCAACATCAGCTGACTTGTTGTGCGGAGGCTTTCGTGCTTTATTTCTTCTGGCATCATGGCCTCTTCTCCATAAAGCAGTTTGAATGGTGTGAATCCTGTTGTTCTTGAGACGGATGTATTATGTGACCAGATAACTCTAGGTAATTCATCTATCCATTTCCCTTTGCGTAGGCCCAGCAGTGTTTTTGATATTGCTGAAAAGACTATTCTGTTTGCTCTTTCCACTGCTCCATTGGACTCTGGGTGGTATACCGAGGCGAAGGCTAATTTTGTTCCTATGCTTTTGCATAATTCTTTTAAGTTCTCTGAATTGAATTGTTTTCCATTGTCTACTATCAAGATCCTTGGTACACTAATCTACAAACGATGTTCTGCCAGAAGAATTTTCTGATAGTTTCTGAGGTTATCTTCGCCAGCGGCTTTGCCTCTATCCATCTTGTGAAATATTCCACTGCCACTACTGCGAATCTGTTTCCTCCTTGGGATGGAGGTAATGGGCCGACCAGGTCCATCCCCCATCTTTGCAGCGGCCATATCGGAGGTATAAGCTGGGTCTCCGACGATGGTTTTGACTGTCCTGGAGAGAATGTTTGGCATGTTTTGCATGTTCTGACTGTCTGCTCTGTGTCTTATATGTGTGTTGGCCAATAGAAGCCTTGCCTTATTGCCTTTGCTGATAAAAGCTTTGGAGCCAATGTGCGACCCGCAAATTCCTGAGTATATTTCTTGAAGCAACTCGATGCATTCGCTCTGCGATATGCATTTGAGGAGAGGTTGGACTACTCCTTTCTTGTACAGTACGCCATTTACGATTGTGTAATTTCTTGCCCTAGCCTGTATTCTTGCTGCTTTTGCTTCATCTTCTTCGGTGGTTTTGCCTTCTAGGAATTCTGTTATCACCTTTCTCCAATCTTCATTTTGCAAGTGTAGTATGGGTTTTAGTGCCTTGGATGTCTCCGCAGTTGCCGGAGACTTCAAGATCTGGTAAAAAGTGTTTGGAGGTAGTGGCAGGTTGTTTGCCGCAGCCTTTGCCAATTCATCTGCCTCTGCATTTTCTGATCTTGGGATGTGCTTCAGGGTGAAACCCTCAAATCTCCGCTCCAAATTTCTGACAACAGATAGGTATTTGATGAGTTCTGGCTCTCTTGCTGTGTATTCTTTCTCTACTTGGCCAGTGACCACTTGAGAATCTATTTTGACTGTTAATGTTTTTGCCCCTAGGGCCTTTGCTTTGCTCAGCGCTAAGATCAGGCCTTCATATTCTGCTATGTTGTTTGTTGATTTGAACTCTAGCCTTGCTGCGTATTTCAGTCTGACGCCGGAGGGTGTCGTTAGGACAGCGGAGGCTCCTGCTCCGGTTTGGCCCCAGGCTCCATCCGTGAATGCTATCCAGCCTTGAGTTGTTGGTTGTATCTTGGGCTCTGTCGGAGGTGTCCAATCTGCTACAAAATTAGCTAATGCTTGTGATTTGATTGCTGTTCTGGGGACATATGAGATTCCAAACTGTGATAGCTCTGTAGCCCATTTGCCTATTCTACCGGAGGCTTCTTTGTTTCTGAGCAAGTCTTGTATTGGCAGCGATGTTGGAACTGAGATTTCGTGAGCTTAGAAGTAATGCTTTAGTTTTCTTGATGCCATCAGCACTACGTAGGCAACTTTTTCTACCTCTATATAGTTTAGTTTGGCTTCAGACAGTGCTTCTGAGATGAAATAAACTGGTTTTTGAGTTTTGCCTGATTCTTTTTCCAGCTCATGGACTAAGACTGCGCTGACTGCATGGTCGGAGGCTGCCACATACAGCAATAGGTGGCTGTCCGATTCTGGGATGGAGACCATCATTGAGTTTGCTAGATACTCTTTCAAGTTATGAAATGCCTCCGACTGCTTAGACCCCCATTCGAAGTTGTCTCCGCCCCTCAGGGCTTGGAAGAAGGGTAGGCTATGTTCTGCTGATTTTGAGATGAATCTATTGAGCGCTGCTATTCTTCCCGTTAGCTTTTGTACTTTGTTGTAACATGGCTTTAGCGGGTGGCGAAGGCCCCCGGCAGCAGGGTGTCGCCAAGGCATCTTCGAGCATCTTAGGGCGGAGACCCAGCGTTGACTAAAGGAAATTTCCTGACTATGCTCGAGGGGTGCTGAATCTCCTTTTCATCGTGGACTCCGCCAAGGCTAGGCACGCGTCCCGCCGACCGCTCAGGCGGGCATCTCCGGTATTACGGGCGGAGGCCACCTTATCTCTAAACTAATCAAACAAACGATCTTGCCTAAGTGTGCACAGGTACTCAAGCGTGGGCGCTCACAGTCCACATAAGCGCGCCAGCCTAGCCCCTGCGCGGTCGGGCGGAGACCTACAGATGATGTCTCCGCCTGAACCGGTGGAGACTCTCCAAGGCGACGGCGCGCCCCTGAAGGCGGAGGCCAGCGGTCGGGCGGAGACCAGCTGGTGATGCCTCCGCCTGGACCGGCGAAGATTCTCTAAGGCAACGGCGCGCCCCTGAACGTGGAGGCCGGTGGCAAGAACCATGGCCCCTGTGTGACCGGGCAGAGACCCGCAGATAACGTCTCCGACCGTCCGGTGGAGACCCACCGAGGTAGCGGCGCGCCCCGGGAGATGAAGGCCAACGCCGGGGACCCAGGCCTTTGGGCCGAAGACCAAGCTACAGTGGGTCGACTGCTCATGGAAGCCCATTACTTGGAGACGGTATGGCAGGATTGCCCCGCGAACAAGAGATTAGCGGTAGAATATTCTAGGAATGTACTGTAGCAGTTGAGGGGCATTGTAAGAAATTCTGTTATGTGGTAGTTGAGTCCTATAAATAGGGGACACTTGTAACCGTGGAGGTTGGTTGGTGAATGAGTTAATGAAACCATAGTTTTCCATGTCATTCCCGTACTCACCTCTATCCCCCCTGTTGTTCGTATCCTGAGCCTCCGCCCGAGGCCGACCGTCTGATGGACGGAGGCCTCGGTCTCCACCACGCAGATTGAAACTGCTAGTTTCAACATTGGCACCCACCGTGGTTGAGCCAAGGCAAACCAATGATGGCAGGGAAAAGAAAGACCACCACCAGAGCAGCAGCGACCATGGGTCAGCGAGGAAGGCCTAGGCGCAACATTCGTAGCGCCTACGCAACCTCGCCAACGGAGGATGACACCAGAGCAGACGCCCAGGGCCAACCACCAAAACCCCAAGACTAAGAGATTCAAGATCCGGAGGCCCAACCAAACTCAGCCACAGCACCCGAGCAAGAACTGCAACAGCTGCAAGCACAGTTGTAAAGAGCGCAACAAGAGAGGGACAGAATGGCAGCAGCATTCATAGCTAATCAGCAAGCTATTCAAGCGTTAGCATAAGCAGCAGAAATAAGGCAGCAGTTGGCAGTCCTACATGCTGAGATGCTAAGTATGCAGCATGCAGTACCAGCGACAACCTTCGCAATCCCAGCCTTCGCAGCAACACCAACTGCAACCATGCTTCAAGGTTCTACGCCAGTGATCAGCCAGCCGACGATGCCATCTCAGGTGATGCGGAGGCCTATCGATCCCAAGTCCCCACTATCTGAAGGCATACAACAGTCGCCATGGCCAACAGCGTACAAGCCAATCACACTACCCAAGTTCAATGGAAAGACTGACCCCCATCAGTTCATTATGAGTTACGAGGCAGCAGTAGCCTCTGCCGGTGGAGACGATGTCATCTTGGCAAAGTCATTTGTCATTGCAGCCGAAGGCGACGCGCTGGCTTGGTATTCTATGCTCAAACCAAGCACAGTCTATTCTTGGGAGAACCTCCGGGACAAGATATTGGCAAACTTCAAAGGGCTAATAGCACAGTCGCTGACTTCCACAGATCTGTTTCAGTGCAAGCAAATGCAGGGAGAGACACTACATGACTACTTCTAGGAATTCGTGCAACTGAAGGCAAAGGCACCAGATGCCCCAGACGAGATCGCCATTGAAGCAGCGATCAAAGGCCTCCAAATCGGACCGTTCGCAGCACACTTAGCAAGAGAGAAACCAACCTCCATTTAGCAGTTGTATGATGAGTTTGAGAAGTACTGCAGATCAGACAATGACCAACATAAGAGGCTGAGGAGCAAGGTCAAAACAGACAACAAAACAGCAGCAAAAATTCCCAGAAAACCTATATGAACCAGAATGTATCAAATCAGAAGCCAGGCCAGGGGCAAGTGCTCAGTATCGAGGGTCAACCCCACCTCGAGCAAGGGCAACAGACAGCGCCAACACGACCGGAGACCTAGACAAGGAACCAAGGTCAGCAAGGTTACCAAGGCAAAAACTGGAACAGAAACCAAAGCCAGAAACAACGCAAGCCATATTACGTCTTTCACGGTGAAAACGCAGGGCACAGCACCAAAGATTGTCCGAAGACAAAAGAAACACAAGAAAGGATGAAGAACAAGCAGACTGCCCAACCTCCGACACAGCAGAGCGCAAGAGAGGTCAACACCACATACACAACTGGCCACCAGTAGTACTGCCCAATGTACCCAGCGCTAAATGCAACCCAAATACATCCCTCCACACTGGCATCTGCCTATTACCCAAACTTCCTACCAGCATGGCGGTCATCACCCTCGCAGCAGCCTGCGGCGGGCAACTACAGGTCAGAGGCAAGCCTGACCTACATAAACCCAAAATCTCCCCATATAACCTACCTCGAAACAAACCCACCGGAGCAAAACCGAATAAGGTTCGAGCCTCCGTAGCCACAGCACCACATGCAGCAACTGCCTCCGCCACCACCACGCAACCAACCCCCAACACCAAAAAACGAGCCAAACCTAGAAAACCAAGTCAACCCTCATGGAGCACTGCCAACAATAGGCATGATATTGCCAATTGCCGGAGGATCATCGATGGAGTTTCAAACGAAAAAGTAGAAAAAAGATCACCTCCGCCTGGTAAACAATGTAGCAGTCCAAGGCCCGATGAAACACATAGATTGGTCCAGAGTCCCAATCACCTTCATAGAAGAAGATCTCCAGCTAGAGAGCTACCCTCACGCAGATGTAATGGTGATCAAGACAAACATAGCAGCATGGGAGATAAGCAGAATACTGGTCGACACGGGCAGCTCAGCAGATATCATCTTCGCAAATACATTCGACCAAATGAAGCTCAGCAGAAATCAACTACAACCCTTTGAATCCCCTTTAACAGGATTCAGAGGCAAGCAGATACAAGCATTAGGAAAAATCTCACTCCTAGTGTCGTTCGGAACCCAAGCGAATGCCAAAACCAAGTACATAACCTTCGACGTCGTCGATCTGTATTACCCATACAATGCCATCTTGGGCAGAGGATTTACAACCAAATTCAACGCAACCCTGCATATGGCCTACCTATGCATGAAAATACTAGCACTCCATGGTATTATCACAGTCCGAGGCAGCCAGAAAGAAGCAAAAAACATAGAGAAAGCTATCTACAGAGCCCAAAGAAACATCAATGCAGTTGAGTCGTCGAACAAAGAACTAGAGCCTCCGGGCATGCCCAAAGGAGAAATAGATATGGCAGGTCAAGAAGAGACAAAGCTGATCCCTCTAGAAAAAGAGTTACCGGACAGAAAAGTAATAATCAGCTCAAAATTGTGCAAGGCAGAAGAGGAAGAGCTCATGGCAACCCTAGTCAAAAACAAGGACATCTTCGCCTGGTCAGCCTCCGACCTCCAGGGAGTTAGTAGGGACATCATACAGCACGAACTGGATATCAACAAAAACATGAGACCAAGAAAGCAGAAACAGAGAAAAATGTCGGAGGATAGAATCCTAGCAGCAAAGGCGGAGGTGCAAAGACTGCTAGATGCAAAAGTGATCAGGGAAGTCAAGTATTCAGAATGGCTTGCAAACGTAGTCTTGGTACCAAAGAAAAATGGCAAAATGAGAATGTGCATAGATTTCACAGATCTGAATAAAGCTTGCAAGAAAGACCCTTTCCCATTGCCAAGAATAGATGTCTCTGTTGACAAGGCAGCCAGATGCCAGAGGTTCTCTCTCCTCGACTGTTTCTCTGGGTATCACCAAATCTGGATGAAAAAAGAAGACGAAGACAAGACAAGTTTCACCACCCCATTCGGGACATACTGCTACACCAGAATGCCGAAGCAACCTTTGCCAGAATGACAAAGGAGGTTTTGGGATCACAGCTAGATAGAAACATCATAGCCTGTGTCGACGACATAGTGGTCATGAGCAAGAACAAGGATGATCATGTCTCCGACTTACAGGAGACCTTCGCCAACCTCAGGACAGCTGGCCTCTGCCTCAACCCAGAGAAATGTATATTCAAAGTCACAAAAGGGAAGATGCTCGGTTATATCATAAGCAGCAAAGGCATCAAAGCGAACTCGGACAAAACCAGAGCAATAATGGCAATGGCAGAGCCCAAAACAAGAAGGAAGTACAAAAGCTAACGGGAAGAATAGCAGCGCTCAATAGATTCATCTCAAAATCAGCAGAATGTAGCCTACCCTTCTTCCAAGCCCTGAGGGGCAGAGACAACTTTGAATGGGGGCCCAAGCAGTCGGAGGCATTTCATAACTTGAAAGAGTATCTGGCAAACTCACTGATGGTCTCCGTCCCAGAATCGGACAGCCACCTATTGCTGTATGTGGCGGCCTCCGACCATGCAGTCAGCATAGTTTTAGTCCACGAGCTAGAAATAGAATCAGGCAAAAGTCAAAAACCAGTTTATTTCATCTCAGAAGCATTGTCCGGAGCCAAGCTAAACTATACAGAGGTAGAAAAAGTCGCCTACGCAGTGCTGATGGCATCAAGAAAACTAAAGCATTACTTCCAAGCCCACGAAATCTCAGTTCCAACATCTCTGCCACTACAAGACTTGCTCAGAAACAAAGAAGCCTCCGGCAGAATAGGCAAATGGGCTACAGAGCTATCATAGTTTGGAATCTTATATGTCCCCAGAACAGCAATCAAATCACAAGCATTAGCTGATTTTGTAGCAGATTGGACACCTCCAACAGAGCCCAAGATACAACCAATAGCTAAAGGCTGGATAGCATTCACGGATGGAGCATGGGGCCAAGCCGGAGTAGGAGCCTCCGCCGTCCTAACGACACCCTCCGACGTCAGACTGAAATACACAGCAAGGCTAGAGTTCAAATCAACAAACAACATAGCAGAATACGAAGGCCTGATTCTAGCGCTGAGCAAAGCAAAGGCCCTAGGGGCAAAAACATTGAGAGTCAAAACAGATTCTCAAGTGGTCACTGGCCAAGTAGAGAAAGAATACACAGCAAGAGAGCCAGAACTCATCAAATACCTATCCATTGTCAGAAATTTGGAGCGGAGATTCGAGGGTTTCACCCTGAAGCACATCCCAAGATCAGAAAATGCAGAGGCAGATGAATTGACAAAGGCTGCGGCAAACCACCTGCCACTGCCTCCAAACACTTTTTACTAGATCTTGAAGTCTTCGGCAACTGTGGAGACATCCAAGGCACTAAAACCCATACTACACCTACAAAATGAAGATTGGAGAAAGGTGATAACAGAATTCCTAGAAGGCAAAACCACCGAAGAAGATGAAGCAAAAGCAGCAAGTATACAAGCCAGGGCAAGAAATTACACAATTGTAAATGGCGTACTGTACAAGAAAGGAGTAGTCCAGCCTCTCCTCAAATGCATATCGCAGTGCGAAGGCATAGAATTGCTTCAAGAAATACACTTAGGAATTTGTGGGTCGCACATTGGCTCTAGAGCTTTATCAGCAAAGGCAATAAGGCAAGGCTTTTATTGGCCAACACACATACAAGACACAGAGCAGACAGTCAGAACATGCAAAGCATGCCAAACATTCTCTCCAAGACATTCAAAACCATCATCAGAGACCCAGCTTATACCTCCGATATGGCCGCTGCAAAGATGGGGGATGGACCTAGTCGGCCCATTACCTCCATCCCAAGGAGGAAACAAATTCGCAGTAGTGGCAGTGGAATATTTCACAAGATGGATAGAGGCAAAGCCGCTAGCGAAGATAACCTCAGAAACTATCAAAAAGTTCTTCTAGCAGAACATCGTTTGCAGATTCGGTGTACCAAGGATCTTGACAGTAGACAATGGAAAATAATTCAATTCAGAGAACTTCAAAGAATTCTGCAAAAGCATAGGGACAAAATTAGCCTTTGCCTCTGTATACCACCCAGAGTCCAATGGAGCAGTGGAAAGAGCAAACAGAATAGTCTTTTCAGCAATATCAAACACACTGCTGGGCCTACGCAAAGGAAAATGGATAGATGAATTACCTAGAGTTATTTGGTCACACAATACATCCGTCTCAAGAACAACAGGATTCACACCATTCAAACTACTTTATGGAGAAGAGGCCATGATGCTAGAAGAAATAAAGCACGAAAGCCTCCGCACAACAAGTCAGCTGATGTTGCAAGATGAAGAATATACAAAAGAAACAATAGAAGCCACCAGACTGGAAGCAGTCGACAACATTGCAAAATATTAGTCCTAAACCAAGAAGTGGAGAGACTCTCAGGTGGTAAGGAAAGACATAAAACACGGAGACCTCATACTCAGGAGAAAACCCAACGCACAACTTGTCGGTAAGTTGCAACCGAAATGGGAAGGCCCATACACAGCAACGGCAGCAGGCCGACCTGGTTCTTTCCACTTGACCGACAGCGAAGGTGTCACGACAACCCACACATGAAATATTGACAGCCTTCGTAGATACTACGTCTAGGCAATGTATCAAAGGGCAACCTCTGCAAAATATAAGCGGAGGCCCCTGCATGCATTTACCTTAGTTTTTTTTACTTCATTCAAAACAAAATGTAAAAGAGCCTGCACTCTTTTCCTCATAGGGGAACTCCAAGCGGAGGTGAGATTTTTAACGAGGCAGGCTCAATATAAAAATCCTCTACAAGTATAAAGAGGTAATTCCCCAAAAGAACGCCACAAAGAACCCAAAACCGAAAGCGGCCAGCTCTGGCGCCGCAATATTCGGTAAACAAAAACCACAGGTCCTTTCAAAGCGACAGCCATAGGCAAGGGTAATTTGAAACGACCTCTATGGCCAAAAAGGCCTCCGACCCTTGACAAAGACCTGACCAAAGTCAGGCATCAAGACAAAAATCTTTGACCAAAAAGGCATCCGACCCTTGACAAAGACCTGACCAAAGTCTGGCGTCAAGGCAAAAATCTTTGGCCAAAAAGGCCTCCGACCCCTGACAAAGACCTGACCAAAGTCAGGCATCAAGGCAACAACCTCAGTGGAACAGGCCTCCGACCTTTAAAAAAAATAATAAATAAATAAATAAAAAACTAGCGTCAGGGGAAACAAATTTGTGGCGCTAGAACTAGGAAAAAGGTATCCGCTATCCGAAACAGGAAAAACAGAAAGTGCCTAACAAAACACTGCCACCACTGCGGCGCCAGGCCTCTTTACTTCAAAGATCTCAAGGAGAACGAATAATTCAGGCAACATACAGGCCATTAAAGCCAAGATACGTTCCACCTAACAACGTACAAAAATGTTAACGCCCGAAAGCCACCCCCCATTATAAAAACGGCTTCCCCCCGTGCCCTTAAGAAACTCAGTCAGCATAAGGCGCAAGAGCGCAACGGGGGAGCAAGGCATAGTGCAGGCAAAAGTCATAGCAATAGCCATGGAGGCAGAGGTCTCCTTAGATATCCAAATCGGCCGTAGATATTGTGCGAAAACTCGTAAAATCGGAGGCAACGGTAGACAGTCGAAGACAGTGGGAAAAGAGAGGGCCTACGGCACGGTGATGAACAGCAAAGGCCTACGGGAGCAGGGGGATATCACACGAAAACTCGTAACATCCCCCTGACATCGGAGACCTAACCTGCCATCTCCAAAGATCAACCATGTCCCACGGGTGTACAGCGTCGGAGACCCACGCCTCTAGACAGCTAAAACACCCAGCTAAAGAAATATCTAGAGTCTCCACCGTCTGCACAAGCTGCGCCAAACCCCAAGCCGGATCAAACGACAAATCGGCAAACCTCGCCAGGCGGACTTCAAGTACGCCTCCACCGGTCAAAAAGCTACGGAGACTTCCGCCCCGGCCATCAAGCAAACACAGAGAATGAGAAAAAATGGGGCGAAGGTCCTGGCCACCACCTCTGTATCGTGCTCGATCACCCAAGCAAAGGACAACGGTGCGCGAGCTCGGGACTAGACGAGATATGTAAACTACCACGATGGGCTGAAGCCACCGCACAAACAATCAAGAAAGTGAACCTGTCTTGTATTCCATAAAGTGTCAAGAAACATTCTTACAGGACACCAACTTGAAATAAAATCCTAACTACTGTGGCGGAGGTCCGCGCCAAGCGAGCGCGCGAGTAAACCCAGCGCGCTCGTCGTCTATGTCAAACCTAACCGACTCAAATACATCGTGCGCAATGCTGCGGGGGAAGGCCGAACGCCAATACTCCCAAAGCTCTCCGCTCACGTAAATACCGTCATTGTAGAGAGTCAAAGGAGCAATGTCTATCGCAGGCTCCCGATTCGGAACCTGTGCAAGGTTAAAATTTTCCACAAAACCATTCAGAACAAAATAAACTTTATTCACAAAAGCCCAGTTGGACTGCGAGGTACACGCTAGAACAACTAAATGCTACAAAGAGCCTAGACCTCCGGCGCATTAGCCGTAGCGGAAGTCCCTGGGGCGGAGCTCGCATCAGCTGTGGGAGGGGACGGCGCCTGTGGCCTCCGACCACTGCCTCCGCCGATCATAGATCCCCTCGGAGCGCCACCAGCGGTGGAGGCACCAACCGTAGTCGCCGAGCGCAGAACCGACGGAGGCCTGCCCGCAAGACCCTTCTGCGCATCCTGCAACGTAGGCTAGAATGTCAGGGGCAAAAGCAACGAAAAAAGGAGAAAAAGGGTGACTACAAAGACTATAAGTACCTTCGCCCTCTTGTCCTCCGCCAGTTTCCGGGCAGCAGATCTCCCAAATGGAGCCCAAAAGTGCCCGATGAAATTAATCAAGGTTTTTCGCAAACCAAGAGAGGTCTCACCGAGCTCCTCCGGACCAGGCAGCGCCCCCTCCGGAATACTTTCGGTGTGCGTACACCCGCCGCGTGCCAAAAGTTTGGCATAGTTCACCACTCCCGCTAGTGCCCCATAGTCCGTGCAACCGTTGATCAGACCAAGGAGCTTCGCAAGATGATGCTTTAGCCAGGAGGCGAGGGCGTACACGTTGTCTTCTTCCGGAGGAGCAGAGGTCTCGCCTCCAAGCTCGGCGACGGTGGCTCGGTATTGACCAACGGTCGGAGCAAGGACTCCTTTCACCGAGTCCAAACACCTCGTCGTTAGAGAAAGTTGCTCCCTCACCGCTGCTGCGGACTCCTTCTCGGAGGTAAGCTCTCGCCGGAGACCCTTGGCCAGCTCATTCGCCCTACGGGCCAGCTCGGTGGACAAAACCTCTGCCTACCGGGCCTTGGCGAGATCAACCCTCAAGCCATCCTTTTCTCGCTCCTTCTCCGTCAGAGACAGGCGGAGAGCTGTGAGAGAGTCCGATAGACTCCCTTTTTCACCTTCCAGGCGCTCGATTTGCACCTTGAGCGCTTTGATCGTGGCATCGCGGTCGGAGACCTCGTGGGTGCAACGCTCTTCCATAACAACACCCGTGTGATACCCCTGCGAAGAAAAACCCAAAGCGATCAGCAGCGGAATCAAGAACAAGTCTAGAAACGAGCGTACACAAAAAATAATAAAACAAGGAAAGGGGCAAAACCACCGGAGACGCACTAGGCTCTGGTGTTCCAGGTGAACGCGAAGAAGCTGGAAGAAATCCATATCCCTCAGGCGCTGTTTGAAGCGATCTGTTCAAAGAAGAACAAACAAACAAGAAACGATGAGGTGAGAAAAGCAAATCTCACGTTAAACGCACGAATAGCCAAAGACCACCTCCGACGTCTCCAAGAACGGCAAGATAACACTCCTACCAACCTGAGATAGAAGTGTCAGAGGAGCCTACGTAAAAAAACAACAACAACAGTAGCTTAGGATGGAGGGCAGATCACAAACAGACCAGATGATGATCAAAATGAAAACATTTTTACTTACGCAGACCCGGCGCCGTCAGCCCTGGTTGCCCCGGACCGAACCTAGCACCAGCGGCGGCTGCTCGCTCCTCTAGGGTGAGAAGTCCAGCCATGACATCACCTACAAAGCAGCAGATGCATAGTATTGGCACTTAGCACAATACGCAAAGGAATTAACTAGGCGAAGACAATAAACATAAGGATGTGCACCAAACAAACTTACTCATAAAGAGCCCAGGCAGAACAACTTGCCGTGCCCTCTAAGCAGAAGTCTCTGCCGTATCATGTGGCGAAGGCCCAAAGGGGCGGACTTCCTCACCCAGCGGCCCGGTGGGCGGAGGGCTCGAAGAAGGCCGAGCCGCCGGAGCCTCCTCAGCATGAGCAACCTCCAGCCACCCTACGTCGGCCGCAGGTACGGGCGAAGGCACGACAGTGGCAGAGGATGAAGGAACACGCCGCAGGATGGCCTCTGTGTCCTCTTCAGAGCTTGAGCACAGCCCACCAAGAACGTCGGGCATAGGCTCGGTGGCGCTATCCTCCGGCCGTTCGCCGACGCTCGTAGCACCATGCGAGGAGCGCGCCAGGACAACGCCGGTCTTCGGACGCCCGGCACCGCTCACAGCCCTGCTCGTCGGGCACACCAGAGCTACGGGAGAGCCGTGATCCCCTCCGCTCACAACTCGAGCATCCGCTGACGGCGTGGAGGAGCTCTCAACATCTTCACTGCCGACGAAGGCAGCGCCCGCACTGCCAGCAGAAGACAAGGCCGGCGCGATCAATGGGGCTCTGCTTTTCTTCTTCTTTTTCACAGGCACCCAAGAGCCGGCGGCGCCCTTCCTCTTTTTAGACTCGGCCTCTGCTGTAACATTCTTTGCGTAGGCCTTCTTCTTCTTCTTTTCAATCAAGGCCAGGACCTTAGCAGGAACCTCGCGCTCCCGGTAGATGATCCCGACCTCCTCAAAAACTCGATTGAGCCGCGGCATGGTGCCTGCCACGGCCATCCGAGACGTGTACTCACACTCGGAAATCTTGCCAACCAACCCTATGGTGGCCTCCTTGACTTCGGAGACGAAACCATCCTCCGTCACCCCCTCCCCCAAAGACCGACCGAAGCGGGGGAACGGAATCCTAGCCTCCGGGCCGAAAACAGGAACCTTGACCTGTTCTAGCTGAAAAGCTGGGTTGTTTTGCCCAAGGGCCAGTAGTTGGTGGCCATGATCTCCTCCACCAGATCACGGCCACCAGAGTAGCAGCACGCTGTCGCAAAAGCCTGATCATAGGCCTCTCGCGTCGGAGACACCTCCTCCGGCGGATCCACGCGCGTGTGTGGCGCCATCTCCTCCATCCGAAAAGTCAGTGGATACTCCGAGACTTCCTCGCCATCCTCAGTTGTGCTACGGACCCCGTAAGTCTTCACGTAGAACCATTGCTCGAGCCAGCCGCGGTCCCACTTGCCCTTCTAGTAAAAAGAGATCTCCAGGCGGTCCATACCTTGGTTCCTCTTAGACATGAAAGTGCAACTACCATACTGATAGGTCACTTCCACCTCCTTGCCATCTCGCACCTCCTTCTTCTTCTTCGGCTGCTTCTGCAGTTCATAGTACATGCAAAAGGTGTCCACATCTAGCTCAGCACCGTAAGAGACGCATGCCCAATAGAATTTGCTAAGTGTTAGGAAAGCAGTGGGAGTCAGATGATGGAGCTAAACATTGAAGGTCTCCAACACCCGGCGAAGGAAGGGAATGTAAGGAAACTGGAGGCCGTAGGTGAAGAAGTCCCAAAAGACCACCGCGTATCCTTCCTCCGGCTCCGGAACAGTCTGACCCGGCAGAGGGATTTTCACCCTGGAAGAAGGAAAACATGACTCCTTTAGCATCTCTATGATTGCCTCCTCAGTAATAGAGGACGGGCCAAAGTCCCAAGACTTTATCACCATGTCTCCGGAGTCCACGATGATCAGGTCTCCGATAGACATAGAGACACTCCCCAAATCCTCCTCCACCAGTTTTTCCAACTCCAACGCGGAGGCAGAGGCAAGCATGCACTCCTCAAAGCGTGCACCCTAGCCGATGGCCCTAATGCCGAGAAGGTAGCGGTAGGGTCCAGAGAAGGCGGGCCGGCGAGTTTGGGCGGAGGCAGAAAGGAAAGCCACCGCGATAGCAACCTAAGCGCGAGACGCGAACAGAAAGACGGAATGCGCGAGGGTAGCAAGAGGCGAAAGCGAAGAGGGCAGAGAGCGATTTCTCGAACGCAATGAAAGCAAGTGAGCGGTGTGTGGGGGGACCCCGCCGCCAAAAGCACCCTTATATAGGCAGTGGGCAGGCGGTCCGACTCCCGCCACACAATGGTCATCTTCGGAAGATTCGCCCGCTGCACAACGGTCACCTCCGAAAAAGTCGCAGGGGACGCAACGGACACTGACACAGCGGAAATGGCCGCAACGTAGGGCAACGGCTAGATTTGCCGCCCAACGGCTACTCTCGACGAGACCAACGGCTACGCTAGAGCTGGCCAGGGGGGAAGTAGCGAGGCCTCGCTCGAAGACACCGAAGGCGGCCTCCGCCCCCGCGGACGCCTTCGGCTAAGGCGTTTTGAGCTCACGGCACGCTCCGGCGAACCATGGTCTCAAAAGGGGGGAACTGTTGTAACATGGCTTTGGCGGGTGGCGAAGGCCCCCAGTAGCGAGGTGTTGCCAAGGCGTCTTAGGGTGGAGACCCAACGTTGACTAAAGGAAATTTCCCGACTATGCTCGAGGGGTGCTGAATCTCCTTTTCATCGTGGACTCCGCCAAGGCTTGGCACGCATCCCGCCGACCGCTCAGGCGGGCGTCTCTAGTATTATGGGCGGAGGCCGCCTTATCTCTAAACTAATCAAACAAACGATCTTGCCTAAGTGTGCGTAGGTACTCAAGCGCGGGCGCTCGCGGTCCACGCAAGCGCGCTAGCAAGGCCCCTGCGCGGCCGAGCGGAGACCTACGGATGATGTCTCTGCCTGAACCGGCGGAGACTCTCCAAGGTGACGGCGCGCCCCTGAAGGCGGAGGCCAGCGGCCGGGCGGAGACCTGTGGGTGATGCCTCCACCCAGACCGGTGAAGATTCTCTAAGGCAACGGCGCGTCCCTAAACGCGGAGGCCGGCGACGAGAACCATGGCCCCCGCGCAGCCAGGCGGAGACCCACAGATAACGTCTCCGACCGTCCGGTGGAGACCCGCCGACGTAGCGGCGCACCCTGGGAGATGAAGGCCAGCGCCGGGGACCCAGGCCTTTGGGCCGAAGACCAAGCTACAGTGGGCTGACTGCTCATGGAAGCCCATTACTTGGAGACGGTATGGCAAGATTGCCCCGTGAACAAGAGGCTAGCGGCAGAATATTCTAGGAATGTACTGTAGTAGTTGAGGGGCATTGTAATAAATTTTGTTATGTGGTAGTTGAGTCCTATAAATAGGGGACACTTGTAACCGTGGAGATTGGTTGGTGAATGAGTTAATGAAACCATAGTTTTCCATGTCATTCCCTTACTCACCTCTATCCCCCCTGTCGTTCGTATCCCGAGCCTCCGCCCGAGGCCGACCGTCCGATGGACGGAGGCCTTGGTCTCCGTCACACGATTGAAACAGCTAGTTGCAACATACTTTCTTCTTGTTTTTAGGCTCTGCCATTGCCATTATTGCTCTGGTTTTGTCCGGGTTTGCTTTGATGCCTTCACTGCTTATGATATAACCGAGTATCTTCCCTTTTGTGACTCCGAATATACATTTCTCTAGGTTCAGAAAGAGGCCAGCTGTCCTGAGGTTGGCGAAGGTCTCCTGTAAGTCGGAGACATGATCATCCTTGTTCTTGCTCATGACCACTATGTCGTCGACATAGGCTATGATGTTTCTATCTAGCTGTGATCCCAAAACCTCCTTTGTCATTCTGGCAAAGGTTGCTCTGGCATTCTTGAGTCCCTCCGGCATTTTGGTGTAGCAGTATGTCCCGAATGGGGTGGTGAAACTTGTCTTGTCTTCGTCTTCTTTTTTCATCCAGATTTGGTGATACCCAGAGAAACAGTCGAGGAGAGAGAACCTCTGGCATCTAGCTGCCTTATCGACGGAGGCATCTATTCTTGGCAATGGGAAAGGATCTTTCTTGCAAGCTTTATTCAGATCTGTGAAATCTATGCACATTCTCATTTTGTCATTTTTCTTTGGTACCAAGACTACGTTTGCAAGCCATTCTGAATACTTGACTTCCCTGATCACTTTTGCATCTAGCAGTCTTTGCACCTCCGCCTTTGCTGCCAGGATTCTATCCTCCGACATTTTTCTCTGTTTCTGCTTTCTTGGTCTCATGTTTTCGTTGATATCCAGTTCATGCTGTATGATGTCTTTGCTGACTCCCTAGAGATCAAAGGCTGACCAGGCGAAGATGTCCTTGTTTTTGACTAGGGTTGCCATGAGCTCTTCCTCTTCTGCCTTGCACAATTTTGAGCTGATTGTTACTTTTCTGTCCGGTAACTCTTTTTCTAGAGGGATCAGTTTTGTCTCTTCTTGACCTGCCATATCTGTTTCTCCTTTGGGCATGTCCGGAGGCTCTAGTTCTTTGTTCGCCGACTCGACTGCATTGATGTTTCTTTGGGCTTTGTAGATAGCTTTCTCTATGTTTCTTGCTTCCTTCTGGCTGCCTCGGACTGTGATAATACCATGGAGTGCTGGTATTTTCATGCACAGGTAGGCCATATGCAGGGCTGCATTGAATTTGGTTGTAAATCCTCTGCCCAAGATGGCATTGTATGGGTAATACAGATCGACGACGTCGAAGGTTATGTACTCGGTTCTGGCATTCGCTTGGGTTCCAAACGACACTGGGAGTGAGATTTTTCCTAATGCTTGTATCTGCTTGCCTCCGAATCCTATTAAAGGGGATTCGGAGGGTTGTAGTTGATTTCTGCTGAGCTTCATTTGGTCGAATGTATTTGCGAAGATGATATCTGCTGAGCTGCTCGTGTCGACCAGTATTCTGTTTATCTCCCATCCTGCTATGTTTGTCTTGATCACCATTGCGTCTGCATGAGGGTAGCTCTCTAGCTGGAGATCTTCTTCTATGAAGGTGATTGGGACTCTGGACCAATCTGTGTGTTTCGCTGGGCCTTGGACTGCTACATTGTTTACCTGGCGGAGGTGATCTTTTTTCTGCTTTTTTGTTTGAAACTCCATTGATGATCCTCCGGCGATTGGCAATATCATGCCTATTGTTGGCAGTGCTCCATGAGGGTTGACTTGGTTTTCTGGGTTTGGCTCGTTTTTTGGTGTTGGGGGTTGATTGTGTGGTGGTGGCGGAGGCAGTTGCTGCATGTGGTGCTGTGGCTGCGGTGGCTCGAACCTTATTCGGTTTTGCTCCGGTGGGTTTGTTTCGAGGTAGGTTATATGGGGAGATTTTGAGTTTATGTAGGTCAGGCTTGCCTCCGACCTGTAGTTGCCCGTCGGAGGCTGCTGCGAAGGTGATGATCGCCATGCTGGTAGGAAGTTTGGGTAATAGGCAGAGGCCAGTGTGGAGGGATGTATTTGGGTTGCGTTTAGCGCTGGGTACATTGGGCAGTACTGCTGGTGGCTAGTTGTGTATGTGGTGTTGACCTCTCTTGCGCTCTGCTGTGTCGGAGGTTGGGCAGTCTGCTTGTTCTTCATACTTTCTTGTGTTTCTTTTGTCTCCGGACAATCTTTGGTGCTATGCCCTGCGTTTTCGCCATGAAAGACACAATATGGCCTGCGTTGTTTCTGGCTTTGGTTTCTGTTCCAGTTTTTGCCTTGGTAACCTTGCCGACCTTGGTTCCTTGTCTGGGTCTCCAGCCATGTTGGTGCTGCCTGTTGCCCTTGCTCGGGGTGGGGTTGACCCTCGATGCTGAGCACTTGCCCCTGGCCTAGCTTCTGATTTGATATATTCTGGTTCGTATAGGTTTTCTGGGAATTTTTGCTGCTGTTTTGTTGTCTGTTTTGACCTTGCTCCTCAGCCTCTTGCGTAGGTCTTTGTCTGATCTGTAGTACTTCTCAAACTTGTCATACAACTGCTGAATGGAGGTTGGTTTCTCTCTTGCTAAGTGTGCTGCGAATGGCCTTTGTCCCTGCATTTGCTTGCGTAGGTCTTTGTCCCTGCATTTGCTTGCACTGAAACAGATCTGTGCAAGTCAGCGACTGTGCTATTAGCCCTTTGAAGTTTGCCAATATCTTGTCCCGAAGGTTCTCCCAAGAATAGATTGTGCTTGGTTTGAGCATAGAATACCAAGCCAGCGCATCGCCTTCGGCTGCAATGACAAATGACTTTGCCAAGACGGCATCGTCTCCGCCGGCGGAGGCTACTGCTACCTCGTAACTCATAATGAACTGATGGGGGTCAGTCTTTCCGTTGAACTTGGGTAGTGTGATTGGCTTATACGCTGTTGGCCATGGCGACTGTTGTATGCCTTCAGATAGTGGGGACTTGGGATCGATAGGCCTCCGCATCACCTGAGATGGCATCATTGGCTGGCTGATCACTGGCGTAGAACCTTGAAGCATGGTTGCAGTTGGTGTTGCTGCGGAGGCTGGGATTGCGAAGGTTGTCGCTGGTACTGCATGCTGCATACTTAGCATCTCAGCATGTAGGACTGCCAACTGTTGCCTTATTTCTGCTGCTTATGCTGACGCTTGAATAGCTTGCTGATTAGCTGCGAATGCTGCTGCCATTCTGTCCCTCTCTTGTTGCGCTCTTTGCAACTGTGCTTGCAGCTGTTGCAGTTCTTGCTCGGGTGCTGTGGCTGAGTTTGGTTGGGCCTCCGGATCTTGAATCTCTTGGTCTTGGGGTTCCGGTGGTTGACCCTGGCATCTGCTCTGGTGTCATCCTCCGCTGACGAGGTTGCGTAGGCGCTACGAATGTTGCGCCTAGGCCTTCCTCGCTGACCCATGGTCACTGCTGCTCTGGTGGTGGTCTTTCTTTTCCCTGCCTTCGTTGGTTTGCCTTGGCTCAACCACGGTGGGCGCCAATGTTGAAACTAGCGGTTTCAAACTGCGTGGAGGAGACCGAGGCCTCCGCCCGTCGGATGGTCGGCCTCGGGCGGAGGCTCGGGATACGAACGATAAGGGGGAGAGTGGTGAGTAAGGGAATGACACGGAAAACTATGGTTTCATTAACTCGTTCACCAACCAACCTCCACGGTTATAAGTGTCTCCTATTTATAGGACTCAACTACTACATAACAGAATTTATTACAATGCCCCTCAACTGCTACAGTACATTCCTAGAATATTCTACCGCTAGCCTCTTGTTCGCGGGTCAATCCTGCCATACCGTCTTCAAGTAATGTGCTTCCATGAGCAGCCGGCCCACTATAGCTTGGTCTTCGGCCCAAAGGCCTGGGTCCCCGGCGCTGGCCTTCATCTCCCGGGGCGCGCCGCTGCCTCGGCGGGTCTCCGCTGGACGGTCGGAGACGTTATCCGCGGGTCTCCGCCCGGCCGCACGGGGGCCATGGTTCTCGCCGCTGGCCTCCGCGTTCAGGGGCACGCCGTTGCCTTGGAGAATCTTCGCCAGTTCGGGCGGAGGCATCATCCGCAGATCTCCGCCCGGCCGCTGGCCTCCGCCTTCGGGGGCGCGCCGTCGCCTTGGAGAGTCTCCGCCGGTCCGGGCGGAGACATCATCCGTAGGTCTCCGCCCGGCCGCTCAGGGGCCATGCTGGCGCGCTTGCGCGGACCGCGAGCGCCCGCGCTTGAGTACCTGCGCACACTTAGGCAAGATCGCTTGTTTGATTAGTTTAGAGATAAGGCGGCATCCGACCATAATACCGGAGACGCCCGCCTGAGCGGCCGGCGGGATGCGTGCCTGGCCTTGGCGGAGTCCGCGATGAAATGGAGATTCAGCACCCTTCGAGCATAGCCGGGAAATTTCGTTTAGTCAGCGCCGGGTCTTCGCCCTAAGACGGTCGAAGACGCCTTGGCGACACCCCGCTGCCGGGGGCCTTCGCCACCCGCCAAAGCCATGTTACAACAACATGCTTTCCAAAAACAAACGTATAAACGAAATGCAGAGTTGGTTGACATGCTTATCTTGTTCTTGGATCCGATTTGGTTCTTTTTAGAGAGTTTAGATTAAGGTGAAAGGGGGAACCTTGTGTTCCCCACTCTCCTTGGTACACTATATTACTGATAATGATAATAAGAAAAAATAGCCATTTCTTCGATCATTTGAAACGGGGTGTCTGAACTAAGGAATATAATACGAAGTAGTAAGTGAGGCGAGTCTCAGACTATTCTGTTGAACTAGTTGCGAATCAATACAATCAAATTAATTCATGGACGCCTTAGTTCTCAAATGTCCAAACTGTGTCTTCAGAGCTAGTAAATTTTCAGTTTAGAACGTGAACTTACATGTGCCCCCTCCGATTAATAAACAATCAAAACGGGCAAAATAACGGCTACATATCCATCGATTGACTCGACCGGCCTCTCTGGCGTGCTTAACCGCGTGTGCATCAGGGTTACAGCTAATAATAAGAGACATTTGGAATCTGCTGGACACCAAAACCAATCTGGACTATACCTAGAGTCTACTCTAGTTTGATCTGAGTCTACTCGACTCTGATCTATATATACACAATATATAGTCGTTTGATCTGAGTCTACTCTAGAGTGATTAAGAAGAAGCAAGTTCACACATACAAAATTGGGGGTCTAAACATCGATCGGTTGAGCTGTCACAGCTGCAGGATACGCGCGCAATAGCATGCAGCACACCTGTCATGTCTCATCGCCATAGACATTTTGCCTGCCTGCCTGCAGCTAATACAGATGGAAGCAATGCAAGCAAGCTCGAGTGATGTAACCATGACCTGTTCTAAGATGGTAGCTAGGAAACAGCCTGTCGTTAAGTGTGGATCAGACACATAGAAAACTAGGATCATCAGGCTAGCTAGTCTCATTAAGAGTTTTATTCAGGTTTCATCCGCTTTTAATAATTCATTACATAAATATTTTTGATATGATGGTATGGCTTCAATTTTTAAAAAGAGAGAAAAAATCCAGTTTCATGAAGACGAAACTCTGTTGGCTCGGTTTACAACTCTAGATGAGTCATTAAATTAAATGTCTAAGAAACAACAGAACGAAATCGTGCATTGAGGATGGATTATTTCTTCTATATTCCTTGCATTTTATCTTGCGTGACATTCTTGATAATAACGCTACAAGACTCTTCACTTAGGCCCGGTTAGACATAGCTTATCCACTAGCTTCATGAGCTTTTGAAGCTATTTTGTACCACACAGGTATTTTTCAAACAACTTCACGGTTAAACTCCTGGAAACCTGTCTCATGTAAGAATGGGGTGCAATAAAGCTGAAAATAGCAGTTTCACCGAGCTTGAACATGAACTAGGGCCCCAACACGTGTGGAAGTTAGATTTGCCCCGCGGGAAAGATGACGATACACCGGCATGGTCAGGTGCGAGCGAGCACGGCTACCTGGGAGTGGTCGCCAGGGTGTGAGCGGGCTTGATCACCTAGGTGCACGGGGGCTCAACTGTCGGGACGCCGCCCAAGCACGGGTAGCCGTTGCCGAGAAAAGAACGAAGCGAGGTGTCAGAGGAGAGAAGGAAAGAAGTGAGAGAAATGGGAGAAGGAAAGAAGTGAGGTATTTGTTTTTGTCAAACGGTTTACTAAAACAGTTTCACCTTCACTGACAGAGCTACCGGTGGAGCTGGCTAAAAAAAGTATTTCATTTGTAAAGCTAAGGTGTGCTAAACAGATCAGCCTTTTAGAGCATATTGTACAGAAGTATTGCTTGTAAGCTTGCTCATGTCTTCTTCCCTGGGCTAGTAGCTAGCTAGGTCAACAATCCGATCCGATCTCTATGGAATATGGATGGATGGATATTGGATAGTCATGGTCTGTGATTGAGGTGGCGGGGTTCCTTTCAGGTCGTCCAGATGAGACGAGAGATGCCCTCGTGCACATATATTCTATTCTATTCTACTGCAGATGTTGTGGGCACTGGACCGTCCACCGGCAACACCGCGACATCGACAGCTGGCATGGTTGCCTGCAAGCCGTACCCTAGAATCCCACAATACTATGCAACAACGCCAACATGCATCATCTCCCTTAAAGATGAGCAACGGGCCAGCACGGCACGGCACGGCCCGAGCCCGGGCCAGGCACGGCCCGATCGGGCTCGGGCCCTTTTGGCCCGCCGGGCCACCGGGCCGTGCCTGAACAGTCCACCGTGCCTGGTGGACGGCCCAGGCACGGTCCGTGGGCCGAATATCGGGCCGTGCCAGCCCGTTGAACCCGCGGCCCGCTGGTCCATCAGGCCAGCCCGTAGCCCGTTATACAGTAAACACCATATTTCAAACAGCACAATCACAGGTTCAAACTTCAAACAATCACAGGTTCACATATTCATATTCAACAATCACAGAAACACCAGATGACAAGATTTGAGCTGTTTGTGCAATGCCGCCTCATTAAAAACCTTTTTAGGTAAAACTCACACCTCGTGAGATAAAACCCTAGAAAGGAAAAGAGTACGGCCAGCTCAATAAATTAAAATGTTTAAATTGTTCAAAGTTATTATAAACCAGCTAGCTTAAATGTCTCAACTCACAACTAAAGTCGCACTCACAGCCTCTCAGGCTCTCAGCTCTCAGCAGTCAACCATCACCAGCAGTAGATGATCCACCAGCTTTATCATCAAGGTACTGCTCTTTGAAGTATTCTTCTAGCTCTTTGTCCTCCACAGTGTGCTGTCCACCGGATTCATCTAGCTCCCAGTCTTTGACACAGATTAGCATCTCCACGCTGTCCGTGCCCAATCGCCATCGCCGCTCCTCAATAATCCTGCCAGTAAGACTAAAGGTAGACTCCGAAGAAGTAGTTGATACAGGAACAGTCATAATATCTTTAGCCAAGGTACAGAGAACTGGATAGGTTAGTTTATGCTCATGCCACCAATTGAGGATATCAAAGTCATCATCATATGCCACAACATTGTCACTGTCAAGGTAAACAGTGAGCTCAGAGAGACCAGGAGACACAATAGATCCTGCAGATGCACTTGAAGGACCAGAAAAAACTGATCCTCCAAAAATTTTGCCCCATGCCTGCTTTCTCTTACCTGTCAGTCCAGATGGATGGGTGGTTCTAGCTGGCCTAGCAGCACCAAACTTAGATTCATACTTGTCATAGAGTTTATGCAACTCAGATTTAACCTTAGCAAAGTAATCAATGTAACTCATATTGTTACTTAGAGCAAGCAAGTCAAGCACATTTCCCAGACCTTTCAACTTAGCCCTTGGGTCCAGAATAAATGCAAAAGAGTATAACAGTGGTACATTCTTCCAATACTTAAGAAATTTATTCTTCATTGGCACAACTACAGCAGCAAGAGTATTATCATGTTCAAATTCATGCAGATGGGATGCAATCTCAAGTATGTGATGTAGTACCAAAGGACTAGTGGGGTAATAAACACCAGAAAGTACAACAGTTGAATCATAGAACAACTCAAGGAACTGCAATACCTTGTCAGCAATGTACCAATGCTGTTCATTCAATAGAGGATAGCCAGACTGAGAATTGATGAACACAGAAAACACAGATCTATATGGCATGAGATATTTTAGCATAAGGTAGGTTGAGTTCCATCTAACATCCATATCCAAAGCAAATTTACGAGGCCTCACACCCTTAGCAATGCAGTAGTTTTTGAATTGTGCAATGCGATGATTAGATGAATTCAGAAAGTTAATTGCAGACCTAAAAACCTCTATGTGTGGTTTAAGCCTTTTCAAACCAGATTTAACAATCAAATTAAGTATATGGCAAGCACATCTCTGATGCACAACATGATAGATCTTTTTACTAGGATTCAATGGATCAATATCATAACCCAAGTAACCAGCAAGCAGAGGACTCAAAGTAAGCATAGCAGATGTATTAGCAGATGCATTATCAAGGCTAACAGAGAAAACTTTGTCAAGTAGGCCCCAATCTCCAAGCACACTAGCAATAATTTCAGCAATGTTAATACCACTATGAGTCACTTCAATCAGTTTAAAGCCAACAACAGCTTTCTTAAGTTCCCACTCAGAAGTAATGTAGTGAGCAACAACAGTGATATCATCTTCCTTAGCATTGCCAGACCAGATATCAGATGTCAAACAAACTGAAGACACACCAGGCATTACTTCATTTTTTAGGTGATGCAGTTTTTCATTGAAAAGCTTAGAAAGATCTCTAGATGTGGTGAATCTAGACACTCTCTTATATCTAGGATTGTGAGCACGCTAAATGTAATCATCCCAAGCATCATTGTCAGCAATAGATAAAGGCAGATCTAATCTAGCAATCAAATGGCAAAGCTCAGCTCTAGCAACATCAAGCCTATATTCCCAGTTCCTATAAGACCCATCAGGATTCAAAGCAAGCCTAGTTTGAACCAAATTAGCCTGTTCTGTTTTCTTCTTGCATGAGAGCATATGTCTTTTCAAATGACCAGTGCCATTAGCAGATTTACCAGACAAACGAGACTTACAGAGCTTACAAATAGCAACAACACGTACCTCACCGTCCACTGTCTCTATGATTTCATCAAAGTTAGCCCAGACAGGGGATCGGCGCTTACTAGTGGTGGACGAAGCCAGAGATGCTGCATCGCTGGTGGCCGCAGCACTAGCCGCTGCATCGTCTCGGTTGGTCGGAGCAGCACTCCTACCGAACAAGAGATGAGCAGCATCTCCCATGTCGTCTTCGTCATCGGGGATCTGCCCTGTGGCCTTGAGCTCGTCATTGATGGTTGGACCATCGTCACCATCACCGGACTCAGAGCCAGCCATGGCAGATGGCACCCACCCAACCGGCACCGTCCCTCAACGCCTCCTGCGGCACCAGCTACACACCGGCGACCTACGAACCAAAAACACCGAGAAATGGATTAGGGTTCGTGTGATTGCCTACTAGATCTAGGGTTAGGGTTAGGGTTAGGGTTAGAGGTACTTGCCTGCATGGAGACGGAGCTCGGCGCCGGAGAAATGGAAAAGAAGACGAAGACGAGATGGAGAAGAGGGGGGAGACAAAAGGAGATCCCAAGATCTGGTCAGAGTGAGACGAGGAGGGGGGAGAGATCAGAGAAGAGGAGATCTCAACATCCGGCGTCGGCAGCGGTAGCCTGGGAGGTGGACGACGGCAGTGGTAGCCTGGGAGGTGGTCGACGGTGGGCGGCGGGCGACGATCGGCGAGGCGAGGTGGGGATTAGGGTTAGGGTTTCAGAGCTCAGAGGCGAGGGTGGCATGGCGGGCGAACGGCTGTGGCCTGCGGGCGGAGTGACCGAGTGAGGAGCGGTAGCCTGGGAGGTGGTCGACGGTGGGCGGCGGGCGGCGACCGGCGAGGCGAGGTGGGGATTAGGGTTAGGGTTTCAGAGCTCAGAGGCGAGGGTGGCGTGGCGGGCGAACGGCTGCGGCCTGCGGGCGGAGTGACCAAGTGAGGAGCGATAGCCTGGGAGGTGGTTGACGGTGGGCGGCGGGCGGCGGGCGGCGACCGGCGAGGCGAGGTGGGGATTAGGGTTAGAGTTTCAGAGCTCAGAGGCGAGGGTGGCTTGGCGGGCGAACGGCTGCGGCCTGCGGGCGTGGGCGGACCGGCGGAGTGACCGAGTGAGGAGGGGGTCCGCCGGGGCGGGGGGCTTATATAGCCCCTCCAGTTGCTGGGCCTCCACCGGGCCGGCCTTTGTAAAACGGGCCGGGCCGTGCCGCCCGGCGGGCCGAGGCCTCAGCCCAAGCCCGGCCTGCTACGGGCTTTGGGCCGGCATGGGCCCGGTTAGGGTTCGGGCCGTGCCGTTCTCGGGTCGGGCCCAATAACCGTGCTTTGGACCGGGCCTTTGGCCCACGGGCTGCATGCACATCTTTAATCTCCCTTCCCCAAAGTCTACTCTATGTACCTCTCTTCAAACTGCTCCCTCCCATATATGTATTTCCAAATTCCTTCCAATCCTCGGATTTGGACTCGGCATCAGGGCATGCGTATGTATCTTGTTTGGTCACTGGTTTTTTTGTTTTGTTTTGGGTGGGGTGGTTATTGGTTTGTTGGGTAGATCTAGCATTGGGTTGGATGGGACTCGAGACCCCGCTATCACCGCTGGATGTACGGAGTCCCTCTTAAGCTCCCGCTATAAATTTGTAGTCACTAAACTTAGAAGAGGCTTAATAAATTTGTTGGGCAGATCAAGCACTCTAGGTCGGACGGGACTCGAGCCCCCGCTACCGCCGCCGAATGTATGGAGCCCCACTTAAGCCCTCGCTATAAATTTGTAATCACTAAAATCTAGAAGAGGCTAAATATACAAAATAAAAAAGATGAGCTTCTCTTAGCATGTTTCTAGATTTGTCATTGATTTCTTAATTGATTGGTTGCAAAAATGCCAAGATACCATAGCTTTGATTGTTTTGAGGGACAATCTGAATGATTTATACTACAATCTACCTAACTAGAAATTTCATGACACGTACTTTATAGGCAGAATGACCATTTTAGTTCCAGAACTATTTACTTGAGACTCGGTTTTATTTTTGAACTTTCGAAACGGTCGTTTTAGTCCTCAAACTCTAGTCTGCTGCCCACTTTAATTAATTACCTATAAACAAGCAAATTCCCGTGCACCGCGTTCCAAAGTATCGATGAGACTGAGGTGTGCGATCTCGGCCACTAGTTCATAATCGCACGGCCACTCAAGTGCAGCTAGAACCGCAGTACGCGGCGTCGTGCGTGGCGGGCATGCATGCGGCGAACATCCACGCCCGCGTACTTGCACAGCTTTCAAGGGCTGGCTGTCCTGTGAGGCTGTGCCTGCAGTCAGCGTGCGAGCGTGTGCATGTGAAGCGTCCACTTCATAGAAGCTTCGTCGGTGATCCATCCAGCTGCCTGCTCAGCTCAGCTCAGCTCTGCTGCCGCTGCCGTGTGCATGGCTTTTCAAACAGTGACAAGCACCGCGACAACCCAACAGCTCCAGATAGCTACCCGTCGTCTCGTCTTCCTCTCGACGTCGTCTCCCTCCCTTCTCGTCTCCTCCATACAGTATATATACACGCCGCACGCAACGCTTCACCGAGCTCGATCCGTCAGTTCCATCGCGCCCGCCGATCACGGCTAGCTAATTAAGCCGTCGTCAAGGCATACAGAGAGGTCGTGACGGCGACGATATCGATGGCACCGACGATGACCGTCGTGCCGCCGCCGGCGAGATCGGCGAGGCCGCTAGCGGTGGCCGGGCACGTGCGGTCGGCGAGCGTGCCGTGCCACACGCACCCGCTGCTGGCGGACGTGGACGACCAGTTCCTGGCACTGCGGTCGTGGACGTCCAACCCGGGGCCCAAGTACCCACTATCGCTGGCGCACGTCCGCGCGCTCCTCTGCGTGCTGGACGAGCTGCTGCGCCTCCCGCTGGCGCAGGCCGCGCTGTCCCGCTCCGCCGGCACCGCCGACTCCGACGGCCTGCTGGACGGCTTCCTCGTCCTGGCCGACGCCTTCGGAACGTTCCTGGCGGCGTTGGTAGCGCTCCGGCAGCACGCGGCCGAGCTCCGCGCCGCCGTGCGCAGGCGCGACGGCGCCAAGCTGGCCTCGGCCGCTCGCTCGCAGCGGCAGGCTGGGAGGGAGCTCGAGCAGCTCGCCGCCGCCGTCGCGCGCGAAGCCGCCAGGTGTGCGCGCCCTGCTGCTGCCGGCGGCGGCAGCATGGGCGGCGCGCACGCGGAGGCGGCCGAGGTCGCGAGGGCGGTCGCCGAGGCCGTCAACGATACCGCGGCGGCGGCCGCGGCCGTGTTCCTCGAGGTCGGCGCCGTCGCTGACGCCGCGGCGGCGTTGGCGTCGCCGGCCTCGGCTTCGCCCAAGAAGAGCCGGCTGCTGCCGCTGTCCAGGAGCATGCAGAGGTCGGTGATGGGTGACGGTGAGGAGCGGCGGGAGGGTGCGGCGCTGGAGAAGCTGCAGGAGCTGGAGCAGTGCGTGAGGGAGCTGGAGAGCGAGAGCGAGAAGGTGTTCAGGAGCCTCGTGCAGACCAGGGTTTCCTTGCTCAACATTCACACGCCAACATTTTAGTGACAGCTTGGTGTGAAATGAATTAAGGTTGATGCATCATGCTGCACACGACCTGAACAAAACCAAATAAAGTTGTACACTTATTTTTAAGAGGTTAGTATTTTTTAGGCTGCGATCATCAGTGTTCATGCACGAGCCAATGCAATACGTGCTTGTACTGTATGTGATTACAACGTTGAGAGAATAATAAGATTGGGTTTCTTTTAAACCAACTTGAAGTAGTGCTCTCCAGATGAATATAGAGACATGGCAATAAATGTTGGATAGTTTCTTTGCTATCAAAACAACAATTTTCACAACCTTTCCAATGTCTTTTGATTAAATTGTCCTTGATTAAAATAACACATTTAATTAAGAACCAAATGAAGATCTTAATTAAGTTACATGAATTCATTTGGAGGCATCAAATTTTGATTCGTAATATGTTTGTACATTGAATGTACATTGAACGACCATTTTCAGTAGCACCCCATTAACATTTCAGGTGTTTCATACGCATGTTTCCAGTGTTTTATCTGAATGTTGCATATGTTTGCAATTGTTTTCAAGTGTTTTAAGTCGTTTTGTTTCAAATGTTTCACATGTCTTTCTTTTGTATGTTACAACTGTTGCATCTGGATGTTTTAAAAGTAGATCAGGTGTTGCACATGTGATACGCGTGGGAAGCGGCTGACGGCGTGGGCGATGTCTGGGACAGCGCGGGCCCGCTGCTGGGGCGCTTGCTCGCAAGGCCGACGCGCTAGGGTGCTCGCTCGCTCGTTATGCAGGCACCGTCCAGACGCTAGCGCTCTGGATCGGACGTCCGGACGCTAGCAAGTCCCTGGATGCCCACAGCCAGTTAAGTACATGTACATACATGACTAGCCAACTAGCTAGCTAACTACCCTTGCTACACTTCAGGAACCATGGAACATGGACGACTTGTTATACAGTTTCTCGCTAACACAGCCAGTGCAGAGTTCATGTGCAAGACAGAGCAGAACAGAGTAAGATTGAGGGCAAAACAAACCACTCATTTGGAAGTCAAAATGATCAAACTTTCAACTTGTGCGTCAGCTTGATTTCCTCTATGCTGTTCCATGTACTTAAGTAAAAAATGTGCAACAATTTTACCACAAAGAAAATTAACAAACTTGTGGTGCTTCAGCTTGATTTCATCGACTTCACACAGAGCTTCAGGAGGTCAGTCGTTGGAAGCAACAACATTTTGTTCGAACTCCGAAACAAAGCAGTGAACACAAACGTAACCAGGATTAACGATGCTACACATATGGATACTTCTCTTAGATTTTATTAGACGTTAATAAACAACATTTTCAGTTAATGCAGCACTTGGACAAAAATGAAAGTTGAGAAGAAAGAGCATATAAACATCATTTGGTGCTGTCACTGATGCTGGTACAAACTTACAACGCCGAAAGAGATAGCTCTGTGCTGTTCCATATTTATTTTAAAAAGGGAGATAAATATAAATACTCAAATAGACTTGGTTTAATCCTGGTTGATTATACACGTGTGCTTTGTTCACATACATGATACATCTTGAGAAGTCAAGTCATCTGAAGCGACAACATTTCTTTCCAACACCAACATAGATGAAAACCAACAGTGACCGGTCATTGGGGGTGTATTGTGTTGATCATCCTTCGAATAGGTCTTGCAACATCTCTTCTAGCTCCTGGGGGGCGAGTCTTGGCGTGGTAATATTGTTCTCCTTTATGTATTTTGTGTAGCCTGGAATGATTTGCTCAATGATAGCTGTTCTCAGATTTTTCCGCACCTCAGGATCTGGGACCTTCCACTGCTTTTGAGTGATGTAAGGGCATGTTTAGATTCCAAAAAATTTTGCGCAGTACCCGTCACATCGAATCTTGCGGCACATGCATAGAGTACTAAATATAGACGAAAAAACTAATTGCACAGTTGGGTCAGAAATCGCGAGACGAAACTTTTGAACCTAATTAGTCCATAATTAGACACTAATTGCCAAATACAAACGAAAGTGCTACAGTAGCCAAAATCCAAAAAATTTTGGATCTCAACGGGGCCTAAGTCTTTTGAAACTCAGACTCGAACCAAGTCAGTGGGGAGTAGTTCTTCCCCAAGAAACGAGGAGTAGGATTGAACAAGCATAACGACACTGGAGACCAAGATACTTGTAGATAGCTCTGCATGTAGCCATCGACCTTGGTAAAAAGGGATTCGGCATAAAGTTGGAGACAAGACCACCCAGGTTCAACAAACCGAAAACATTTGTGTAATCGGTGTGAGTTGTTGAGCAAGAATAAGAACATAAGGCCTTGATCGCGAAATGATTCTGACAGGCTGGCAAGCTTTTCTTGTAGACATGACGCCATCCTGATGATCATGCTGTCAGAATGTGTTTGGTTTCCAATACGAGTTTCATCCACTTTACCACGGTTATCTGCTTCAGATATAATTAGATCCAATGACAATTTATTATCCATCAGGAAGCTGATGTAGCTTATCACGGACAGAGTGACCTTGTGAATGTCCGATGATCCTTGTTGTAGAGTTTGAGTAGCTGACGAGTCTTCAGTCCACTTGAGACCTTGTTTGGATGCTCTCATATCCACCTCAACCTATATGTGTTGGAGTGGATTGGAATGAAAAATAGTTTCAGTTCCACCCCAATCCACTCTAACACATGTGGATTGAGGTGGATACAAGTGCATCCAAGCAAGCCCCTGAGGAGATGAGTCGTGGTGTGGTTCAATGTGAGCCATATGGCGTCAAGCGCCTTCTCATCCTTTGTTGACAAGAGGCGGAATATCTCGCCCAGTATCCTTTCAACTTCTCCTGGGGGACTGGAAATGAATAACACGTCGATCACGTGTAAGGCCTTGGAAAGAACACCGTGCATAGCCAGCAGTAGATTTAACGATTTATATATTTCTGGTATCCCATAAACATACATCACAATGATCCACAGCAACTTGGACATCGACAAAAGCGAGCATTTTCAACATGGCCACTTGGGTAAATCTTGCAAACTGGATTTGATCGGTAATACTTTTTTTCTGAGCAAACGATTTGATCTGGAATACTACTAGCACGATCATCCGTCACGAGATCATTGGTAAGGAATAGCTTGCTCTTCACTCTCTGCAGTATCTTGCTCGTCACCCTCCGTAAGAAGAACTGATCAGTGTGTGAGCATGGATCGGGAAGGGGCAGTGTCGGCGTGAAGCGGATGGTTTCCACGATCTCGGCGAGAGCGTGGATCCAGCTCGGAGCACGCAAGTCGATCCAGCCCCAAGAACGACCAGTTCGCTCGATTGCCCGTACAAATGCATCATCGGGAAGGTCAAGAACCCAGGCGACGTCCAGCTCCGTGAACCACCCCTTGACGCCGCCGTTGACCAGCTCTATGACGCGCTTCATCTTCTCCTGCTCCTTGATCCTTTCGCCCCATGACAGGTGCTCGTCGTAGCCGTGGATCTTGAGCTCAAAGTCCGTGGAGAGAGAGAGGGGCGAGAGGCGCCGCCAGATGTGTAGGCAGTTGAGACTATGGTACCTGACCTGGAGCTGCTCTCTCCCGCTCCAGCTTTAGAGCCTGCCAAACTCTCTCGGCCAGTCTACACTTGAAGAAAAGATGCCCCCCATCCTCATTTAATCTTTTCACAGACAGGGCATTTCCTTGCTAAATTGCACCTTAGGAGATGGCTGTTATGAATAAAGCGCCAGAGAAAATGTTTGATTTTGTTCGGGCATTTGAGCTTCCAAATTCTGTCCCACGTAGGATCTGTGTTCAGCCGGCTTCCCCAGCCCCTTGTGCGCTCGTCTGGTCTCTGCTGCGGATGATATCGGCTTGGCAGACTTCGTATGCACCGCGGATACTGTATGTCCCATGCTGATCATAATGCCAAGCTAATACATAGTCTCTTCCTTCATGCACCACAACCACCACCACCAACAAAGCCTTTTTAGTCCCAAGCAAGTTGAAGATAGGCTGGAGTTGAAACCCAACATAAGCCACTAGCATAGCCAAAATATTATCAGCGTCTTCTTCCCAAAAAAATTTCCTACTACCTTAGTACCTTTTCACTACAATTTTCTTATTATCAAAACAACAATTTTCACTACTACCTTTTCAATGTCTCTTTTGTTTAAACTATCCTTGACTAAAATAACACATTTAATTAAGAACTAAATAAAGATCCTAGTTAAGTTTCCACATGAATTCATTTGGAGGCATCAAATTGTGATTCATAATATGTTTCTACATTGACTGTACAGTTAAAAAGACCATTTTTGGTAGAACCCCATTTATCCTCCCAAAGACGTACTCCGTATTAGTGAACCACTAGTATGAGGCGTGCGCATTTGTGCGCGGACGCAAATTTGCATTTTGGCTTTTCGCGCAGCGGCGATGTCTATAAATAAGCTGCAGTGATGCGAGCACACGGAGAAGTCGAATATGTTACATAATAAGTGTTTGTTACTGGAAACATGCCGTTCGTCGGTTATATACATATGTAATGTACATAACCAGGCTAATACGGGACAAACGGTCGTACATGATGCAGACGTCATGTATACATACGTATATGACACAGATGCAGTGGCGATGCCTTGGAGACGTGGGTCTAAGTTCTTGTACTATCGGACAGAGCGCCGAGGCTTACGGTTCATGTTCAGTTGAGCTCATGGGATGTTTGCTGCGCCTGCTGAAGGGATTCGATCAGATGCTGTAGTATAATAGTGTTTGGGTTGCATAAGTGGAGCTTATTGTTGAGGTGAAAGTTGTGAGTACCGTGGGTTGTGTGCTGGAGGGGGGTGGCGAGGCCGAGGGAGCGAAGCGAGGAAGGTAGAAGGAAGACGGAAGAGGATGGCAAGTGGGTTGTTCAGCGCCTCCCTTTTTTTTTCTTTGTTTTTTTTTTCGTCGCTAACATTTGGTTTGCTGGGTCGTTGGGTGTATCTTGTTGGGCCGGCTGATGGCGGTGGTGGAATGGCTATTTGAGCTGTCCCTGTAGCGTTTTTTTTTTGGTTTGATTTTGCACCTCTCTGTTTTTTTTTTTTTTTTGTCTGATGCATCATCATGGAGACCGGAAAGTGCAGATAAGCGCTGTGCGAAATTATAGTGCGGTCGTTGTGAGCCTAAGATTGATAAGCGGCTGTGATTTATAACATAATATAGGGTTAAGCGTTATTATATATACATACAGGAAATGCAGCTAATACGGATGACCGCGCCCACGATATAGATGGTTGTATTTGTAGGCCTGGATAGACACTATTTTACAGACTTTTCGTGCTCAGACATATCCTGTTCCGAGGTGTACATACGGATATATGCGGCCAGTGCACATGGACTGGTCTATGACACATATAATCTATAGATGACGGGCCGTATAGGGAAAGGACCGATTCCTTGTGTTATCAGAGTGGTTGCCAAGGCCCGTTATCTGTAGGTAATAGAGGTGGCGGAGCAGCGGTTAGTTCATATAACATGCCGTCGTCGCTGGCCTGATCGAGGAAGAGCTTGTCTACAGTCTGATAGAATCATAGGCTGCCTGGAAATTCATATAGCAGAGATTGACATGGTGGTCAGACCAAAAAGTTTTTAGAGCCGAGCAAAGGGGATGGGTTTTTTACCTTGTCTTGCTGGAATCTGTTGAATGCAGCATGTATGTCTAAGCGGCGTTGGTTTAGGTCATTGTGCAATTGCTTCATGGAGGCATCCAGGTGGGTTATGGTACCTGGATCGACATGCTCCGTCAATTGCTCACGCATCTCCGTGACACCTGTGTAGACCCAGTGCGTCAGATCCTTAGCTTGTTCTGCACAGGCCTGTAACTCGATTAGCCCACCGTTGCATGCGTCTATGTCAGGAACTATCTTGGCAAGTGTTGGATAGTTCAAGTCCACTATGGTATAGCCAAGTATATTTGTGGTGTGTTTTAGTAGACGGTAGATTGCATCTGCCTTGGCCTCATATAGACTCATCCCAGTGGTGCCAGTGTAGCTGTTCTTGAAAGTCTCGGTGGAGATGTAAGTTTGGAATTTTCCAGACGGCATCAGCTCTGTTTCGATGGCTGGTTTGTTGCCATTAATCTGTGGACAACGGTATCAAGGATAGCTTCCAGGTGTCTAGTGTAAGTCGATGGAACTGGAACCTGCATGCACAAACAGGAAATATACACTGACCTTTGTTGGCTTAGAATTGATATTTCTTAGTTTTATGTGGGCAACGAGGAGTGCTGGGGAGGGAGCAGGGGCGTCGTTACCTCGGAGAGCGAAGGAATGTGTACAAACTTCGTGAGTTCGATGGGGGTGGAAGGCTTTTCATAGGCTAGACCAATGATGTTGTCGATGTCAGCGAGGTCTTCACCTGTGATGCGGACCTGATACTGCAGTCGGTAGGCGAGGTGCTCCACATGGAGTACCGTCTCTTCATTATTTGTATCCTGGAGAGCTTCAGCACATCTGTAGATGCAGTATACGCTAGGCAAGAGATCGTTATACAGTTTGTGTATAACGTCGCAGATTGCTAAGCACGATTGTCTACACCTGGTAAAATCTCTGATCTTATCACGATAGAATTTTTTTAGTTCTGTGATCATAAGGTAGCTGAAGTCTGGTGGTTCAGTTGGCGTTTGTGAATCGCCTGTGCCTGCATGTTATATATACTTAGAGTGTGGAATGTAGAGCGAAGAACAAGCGATTATGTGCCGCAGCTAGAAAGTACGGACTAATGGGTAGAGAAGCATGTGTACTTTCGTACCTTGTGTGCGCCGTAGCTGCTTTGGCTGAGTTTCCTGGTCAAGACAGTCTATGATTATTGTTGACTTCATGTACGATGTCTCGTCTGCAGGAGAGGGGAGGGAAAGAAGAAAATTTGAACTCAGTTAGATATGTGCGTGGATCATGTTCGCTATATAGTAGAATGTTGAATATCTGAGGCGCAGGCTGTGTACCTAGAGGACCATGTGGTACCATCCATGGTAACTGGCCTGCTGCATATTCTGCACTCCACAGCACCACATCCATCGTGAATTTTGCGGTGCGGAGCACGCGCAGTGAAAGGAAAACCCTATGTACTATCATGCATGGTGAAATATGTGGTGAAGTTGTCCGTAATCTCCGCGTAGATATCATAGACTGTTAGACCACGCGGGCAGCCATGTCTCATCCTAGCAATGATTGGTAGCCGGCGGTGCCACGGTAGCTCTGGTTTATGAAGATGTTGGAGTGTCAGATGGTCTATGAGGTATCATAGATACGATGCAGATGCGAATTTTGTGTATGTATATTTTTACCCTGCTGTGCTTCCATGGGTTTGTCCAAAGCGGTATCACCTCGATGGCAGCAGCAGAAGGCCTGATTGTCTGACCTGGGTACAAATTGGAAGCAACAGAGGCATAAGTAGTATAAATGCGTGGTAATGCCTGTGCGAAATATATGGCCCCAAATGCGGGCATGTTTATATGCCAATCAAGGAAATCTATCTGGGTGTGTAGGCTACATAATGAGAAAATGATAATTGATATTCAGACAATGATTTAGAAAATGGACGGCGCTACTGTTGGCTGAACCGAGCATGCACAGTCGGCCTGTCGCTGTGCTCTGTTCGCCAGCTGTTGATGGCCTCAACAGGCGGTTCGTATGCATTTGCAGAGCAAAGCATAGCAGGAAACGAAGTGTATTAATATGTTTTTTGGAAACTAAGGGAGATCAAGTATCTGTTAACAAGGATGAGAGTATTATTATAGATCTGGAATGGAGCATTAAGAGAAAGAGAGGTGGTTATATCCGCTGCTTACCTGCCGGGGTAGCAGCGCCGCGGAGGGTCCGTCCTTGTGCGGTGGCGTCGCCTGCGGGATGGCAGCGCTGAGATGCGCAGCTGTGGAGACGCCGGCGACAGCGCCCTTCTCGGTGGCCGTTGACCACTGTGTTCTCCTTCTCGTTGGTGTCGGCAGGGAGGCACACGAGATGTGTTAGCGATGTAGGGATCCGGCCGCTGGGCCGTGTGGGATGTGCTTTAATGATGGGCTTGGGCCTGTCTTTTTTTTTTGTCTGTATGCTCGAATCGATGGGTGGACGTGATGGGTACTTTTTTTCCCCATGAAGCGGGCAGGTTAGGTGTTCAGACAGGGCTAGGTGGCATCTAGGATGAAAACGATACCGATATTTTTCGACCGTATTCAAAATCGAATTCGTTTAGAGTGGTTGAGATCTGTCCGTATCCGAGTCCGGATATCCAACATCCGATACCGTATCCGTATCCGAATACTCAAATCGCATATTTATGATGTCGATATCCAATCGTATACTATCCGACATAGTTGACCCTATCCGTATTCGAATCCGAATCCGGACAAAAATATGAAAACAAATGTAATATCGGTGATATCCGTCCGTATCCGATCCCTTTCCATCCCTAGTGGCATCTACAGAGGAGCCTGGATTTTCTGGTGGAGAAGGCCGTTCTATGTGGAGAAGGACGTCTGGTTGGCACAGCGGCACAGAGTTCACTCATACAGTGAAGGCAGTAATGGAGATTATGTGGACAGCCCTCAGAAAATGCCATGCAGAGTACTGAGCGCATGGGGCATTGTACTTAGGCTTAAGCACAGAAGTCTGTGTCCGAGGATAAGCACATACATATTAGTCTAGAGGCCTGCTGTAAGACGGTATATACACTGGAAGGCCCTCCATAATAGAACCTAAGGTGCAGATCTAGATGTACAGATGGTAAGTTAAGAAATTTCTGCTGGTACGTGGAGAGACACAAGGGCGGAATAACCATGTTCACTACATCGCAAAAGGATGAGACAGGCAGCCTGCTGGTGACACTTGCCTGAAACACAAAAAAAGTAAGGATTCTGTGTTAGTGATCTGGGCACCGATGTGAACCTAACTGAAGCGCAGAGTTGGTAAAGTGGAGATGGTGAAAAGGATGGTACGGTAGCATCAGGACCAGGCAGAGCAGGTAAGCACCTGTTGTACATCTACCGTAGGAGTTCTGGTAGAAGCGCTTGCCCTGGTGCGGCCTTTTTGCCTATTGGCCGGATTCGTTGGTCTTTGGCCTGCATATGGTGCAGGAGGAGTTAGCACAGATCGCGTGTGTGTACGGAGAAGAAGGTATGTGTTCATGCAGCAACATATACCTCTTAGCGTGCGGGTGCGGCGGTGAAGCAGATCCAGCAGTCTTGTTGCCTGCGGCGGTGATACCTGCATCAAGCCTTTCATCTGCCAGGGGATCCTACGCAATGGAGGTAAGACAAATTAGGAGCTGTCTACGGAAGGAAGCAGCGGGCATGACTGAACAGATAATGGACATGCTGCATAAACTAAGTCAACGGGAAAGGAGGAAGGAAAAAAAGGGAAAGACAAGCTAAGCTCAATGATGATGGCTGTAACATACTCCGTAAGCGCTATGTCTGTATGTTGTATACCATGGATATGTAAGGGAACCTATGTACATGGGCCTTTTTTCCTAGAATGTCTATTTGTGTGTACATTGGATTAGTCAGGGATGAAGCTGCACGTGGAAGCAAATATTATGCAGACAAGCTGTGAAAGGTCAAATCAACAGGTAACGCTAAGTATTTATGCTTTACCCTGCCCCCTGCTGTGTGTGACTGCAGTGTCAGTGTATGCATTTTAGGGGAAGAAGGTCAGTGTGGCAATGCTGGTTTACCTCTGCCACGGTGCTGTCATTTTCGGAGCCTGGGCTGCGAGCCTGCGGGTTATGCCCTCCGGACCTGTTTGCGATCGGAGGCATGGATGTCTTAGACGATTATTGCATAAGAACAGAACAAAGGATACTCGTGAAGCTATGCTGCTACGCCTTCAGGGGTCTAACTGAACACATACTCTTCCATGTTAAGTGCAGAAGATGAACCGGGGTGCTGCCGCGCCTGTTGCTTCGAGATGCTCCTGCTTCTGTACTTTGAGGGGGAGGTGATGATCTATGGAACAGGAAACAAGGATGCGAAATCATGTGGAATGAAACTGAGTGGCTACGTACCTCTCCAATAGAGGAGCCAGGTGGGAAGAGTTGTCTGCGGAGTAATGATTTTTCTGCTTCGCTGCTGTTTCCAGCTGACTCCATGGCTCTGTGAGAGGGACAAGCAGTAGATAGAGTTAGGATTCTTATCAGCAGCAGCAAAAAAAACTGTATATTAGGTGGGAACGAACCGTACCGAGTAGGAACATTTGTCTGCGGTGTGTCGTCAAGGCCAGGTCCCGGTGGAGGTGTCTGGTCACAACACAGAGGTAAAGAAAAGGTTAGGTAGTTAGAGAACAAGCAGCACAGTGTAAGCTCTGCAGTTTATAGAGCATGTAGATGTACCGATGCATTGACAGGGTTAGCGATCTCAGATACGTTCTGGAGCTGATCAGTGGGTGCTGTAGTCTGTGCCACTGAGAGAGTGGAGACTGCAGCTGCTGGGCTGGACAAAGTCTGGTTGTCTTGCTGAAAAAGAAGAAGGTGTCTTGCTGTAGCAGCCTGGAAGTCATAGTCAGCTACAGTATACTTGACCTGATATGTTCTGTCTTCCATGTCATGGTAGGAACCACTGGTGAGTCCGACTGCAAATGTGAATTTCTTCGAGATGAGGGCAGCAATCTCCCGTGGGAAACCAGGATTCTTCTTTTCCAGCTTGCGTAGGGTATCAACATTACGATGTATGACCATCCGTGCCTCTTCGTCATAGCAGAAGAAGCTGGCTTCAGCCGTATCGTCAGCAGCGTTGAACGATAGCCTATAGCTGCACACATAATCACCGATGTTGAGTAGAATGGAACCGCAGAACTGGTGCAACGACAATGCTGTTGCATGTGGAGTATGGGTGGAGGAAAAGGCGGGACCATACAAGGTTTTTGTTTCTTTGCAGTGGCACACGGCGCACTGAAAGGGAACACATTCCTCGGTGGGAGCTTTCTTGCACTTTGCGCAGCCAATGTACCACCACCGTTTTTCTTGAGGCACACTTGTGATGCACAAAGGCAGAATGAGCGGTGTGACAGGCCGCAAACAGCGTTCATGAGACTGTATCGAGGATTTTTAGAAGATGGCCAACTAACTCACCGGGAATTCAAAAGGATCAATGCTGTTTAGTTCAGCGAGGGTCTTGTGCTCAAGTATAACAGGCTTCACCGTGTCCTGTGTATGCGACGGTTCTAGTGGAGTTCGATATATTGGAACATGATTCTTCTTCAGGCTGTGTTGGGGAAACGGAGCAGATCAGATAATGTGTCGGCAACAGTATAGATGTACATATACATTCGCGCTGCCATGCTGATTTGATCCAAGCATGGAGTGCTAATCTCTCGTACAAAGGCTGCGCCTCTTTGATGTCTGTATTAAAGAACCAACGGCAGGCATTCCCTCCACTCACCTGAGTGATATCTGCACCGACAAAGTAGGAAATATAATGACTGCATAGCACAGAAGAGGGTGGAATAGACAAAGAAATAAAGCATAGTGGAGTGATGGAACGCACTGTCCATGGTCTTGGGCAGGCACCCAACAAAGAGGACAACGACGGAGTGGATGTCCTGTGAACTGGAGTCATCACCCACGGTGAACTCTGTGGCTCGGTCACCCCATAAGGTCACCTTGAGTTCCTGATTGCTGCAGGAAGTAACAGACAATGAGGCAGTCGCATGCCGTAGTAACGCAGAGAAAGCCAGAAAAGGCCAAGTACTATAAAAGTAGATGCATGACCTGATGAGACTGAGGATGTACCTTAGATCTTTTATGTAGACCTCTCTAATCGTAGCCACTGTTTCTCTTTTTTCCAGAGCTCTTGATCTAGGAATGTCAATGGAAGTGATAATACCCAGGACATCTGCATGCACCAGGGCGATGTCACAATACCATATGGATGTATGGGAACTTAGGAATATGTATGACACTGGATAACTACAGTTTAGAGAAAGCATATAAGGCGAACTTAATTACCGATGAACTTTTTTGTAGCATCACCAATTGGATTGATGCTAGAGAAAGGGGTGACGTTGTACACATACGCTGGGAAAGTGTCAGGTGGATCTCGGACCGGTGTTACCGTAGTGAAGGAAGTGAACTCAATCATCAGCCTCCTATTAAAAGGCACATAGTTTGTGTTGGACCCCCTGACATTAAACTTGCCGATGATGTATACTTTGTCAAGCTGAAGTAGGGGCCCTTTATTATGTACATCTGCAGCTAGGATCTGAGCATATATAGCATCACCCTGTACGGGAAATAGCACAGCATTAGAACATAGTAAGCCATGGCCGCCCAAAATAACATAAAGAGCAGAGTCTTGGCTGAAAGGGCCTGGCTATTGTCATGTGCAGGTTAGTGCATAAAGGCGAAAGGGGCAAACCAGTTCTTCTACTCTCTTTTTTCCCTGGCTATTTAAAAGAGAAGGAAAAGGAGCGGGGGGAAATGTGCACAATAGAAAAAGGAACTCAGTATCCAATGGGGGACCCATGTACCTTTTCATCAGCTAGAACTAAGTCCATGTGGCGTATTGGCCCACCAGGTTCATTGCCATCGTACACCCATTTTCGCATTACCCGAACGCAGATAGTAACATTTCTGGGCTTCACTGTTAGGCCGGCCAAATAAACCCTTGGGACTGTGCCTCGCTGCATTGTTTCCTGCACACAAGAACGGGTAGGAAAAGTCCGTTAGTATGTACTGTAAAAGGAGTCTGCAGTGTGTAAAATAAGATAAGCACATGCAGCATATGTAACAAAATCGAAAGGAAAGCTAAGTCTGCAGGGTTAAACAAAAAAAGCAGAGTAAAGAGAAAGGCGGAGGAACAACACTGTAAACAACATTCCTCAAGAATACTTTGATTGGCCTTGGCTTTTATTTATCGTCATGGCATAGCATACTTTGATTGGAAATTGTCGCCTCTCAAGAATAAATGGCCATTTGTTACACTTTAGAGTTAGGGTAATTCGAGGTATGAAGACGTCGTCACCCACATGGGTGCCGGTTATGAGTCTTGCCTGTATAACCTTCTCACCTAGCTGTGTAATGATGAGCCTGCTGCCATTGCATAGACCATCGGACTGATTTAGATTTCGCAGAAGCATGATTGGAACACCCTTCTTAAGATTTAGAACGTGCTGTGGGAAGTTATTTCCGTTTAAGGAATTGAGAAATTCGACAGGGTACAGTAGCTCATAGGATTCATGGCCACCTGCAGACTTTGAGATGCAGTCTGAACTAAGGTATTCTTTTGTGTCTCCTGGGAGCAAGGAGACAATATGGTCATTTACTGCCTCCGTAAGTTCATTTGTAGGAGTAAGGATGGCCCTTTCCTTAAGATATGTATCTGAATGATAGCTCTAAAGTAAATTTGGATATACAACGTGTACAATGCAGGGCAACTTCTCATGTTCAGTGGTTAGGAGCAGGTCCCCGTAAGGTTCATCCTCCCCTTCCCTTGCTACACAGGGGACCCTACCATTACCCACCTCCAGTATCCAAGTGCTGAAATCAGCTAACCGCTGCTGCGCGGTGGGATCCTGGTTAGATGAGCTAAGCCTCATGTTCTGTGATAAGTGGAGAACTGTTCCAGATGACCAAAGGCTGGAATTAATTATAGCCGAATTGACGACCTCTGCACGGCTCCCACCCTCAATGACGGGCAAGATCTGTCTGATGTCACCACCAAGAACGACCACCGAACAGAAAAGCCGAAGCTTCGGGAGAATGGGCTGATTGTATATCGTGGAGAGTCCGATCTATAGCCTCAAAAGCTCTCTTATTAGTCATATAGCCTCATCCCATATTATCAAGGATGTTCTTTGTATGAGCTCAGCTAGCATCGTTCCTCTTCTTATGTCACAGACCAAAGAACCATCAAGATCACATGGAATCTTGAAACGAGAATGAGCTGTGCGCCCCCCTGGCAGGAGCAGCGAAGCAACTCCCGAGGAGGCAACAGTGAGAACAATCTTTCTCTGTGCTCTATGGTGTGCGACGATGCATTTCCATAGATAAGTCTTGCCTGTCCCTCCATAGCCGGAGACAAAGAAGAAGCCGGGTCTATTACTGAGGACACTGTCGACAATAGAGTTGAAGGCCTGTAGCTGATCAGAATTCAAGGTGTTGAGAAGGCTCGCCTCGTCTGCCAGCTGGTTAGAGGCGTAGGCCAGTTCTTCCTCAATCAAACGATTAGTTCGTGGGAAATGGAGCTGACTGCTTCTTTGAGGAAGGTTGAAGTCGCGGATGTTGCAGCCACTCTTGGAAAACAGTGTAGCTAGTTCATCAAGTAAGCAGTCTCTAGCATCACTGTCAGGCATGTGGTAAGATCTGTCGCCCAGCACATCTCGGCAGGGCCTGCATCTCGGAGCTGGTATTGGATGTCATCGATGAGGAGACGTCAAACTTTTTTGAAAAAAGCACTTTCATCTCCAACCTCACAAAAGAGCAGCATGGTAACGAAGAGTCTGCGCAGCTGCGGTGATGTAGCCCAGGCAGCGGCTTCATCAAAGGCGTTATACCATTCTTGATCGTCCCCAATTATCCCACGAGATCTGCAAGCCTCTTTGAATGTAGGATACTGCACACTGTTGTGGCGCCTAAGGTCTGCAAAGCTGACTGCTCCTCTAACAGTCAGCAGGAGCAATCTCAGGTAGTAGCGTTCGCCTGTCGACGGATGGACGTAGTGGAGTCGACCTATCTTTGGGCGATTTTCTCGCCGCTTTTCCCATGATCTTGTCTTTGACTCCCACCTCCACCTTGAAGGAAATTGAGGATAGGTAAGGTCTCTAGCATGAGGGTGCGCCTGATTTGCAGTGAACCATTCAGTGAGCATTGTTTTGCGAAGGAATTCCTGGGACAGGAGTCTATCCTTCTTGGATCTAGCTTTAAATGTGATGAAATTGTCATTTGGCAAATGAACAGGCATCCTCTCCACAGAAGGATAGTGCCTGTGAACGTCAAAGCCAAAGATACGCCAGCAAGCATCTTGTTCACAGATGTAGCGACAGTCGAGGTACTCTTTGACCTCATTGATGGTGTTGGTCTCCTTTTCAAAGGAGTATCTTCTCCGTTCTGGATTCTTTGCAGGTAAACCTTGCTGCAATCAGCACCTTTTGTAACGTATTTAAAAAGATACTTGACAAAGGTTGTCTTGTTGCACCATTCTACATTTATATGAGCCTGGTATTTCTTGAGGAGAGATGTGTTGTACGGAACAATCCATCTATTATCGAGACGATGGCCTCCCTTGTCAATGTACACATCATTTTGGGTGCGTCTATATATAGCGAAACCATCTGCATCAACAGATGTCTCTTGCTGATAAGGTTTTGGGAAAATTTTTTAGCATTTCCCGTTCTTCATGCACGGGCAATGACTGTTCAGTCGGCCACAGGGGCCATGCACCATGTGCTCTGCCACAAGAGCATAGGCCAATGGATCCAAAACAGGATTTGGTATCTCCGCCGTAACAAATGCGTTGATAAGAGATGGCTTCGGCTCCGATGTATCGGCGGAGATCTAGAGGATGATGTGTGCATGCGGTAAACCGCGCTTCTGGAACTCGACGGTGTGGAGAACTGTGGTAAAAATAGAAGAGTGAGCTGGTATACAGGGTGGCGGAAGTTCCATGGCGGAGCCGGTAAAGAATAGGAAGCGTAGGATGGATGGACTATGCAGGTGAGCAGATAAGCAGAGTTACCTGCATTACATGGCCGGAAGGCAGCACCGCTCCGCACATCATGTAAAAGTTCCTCAAGCTTCATATTGAAGACCCTAACAATGATGTCTGCCCTGTCGGTTGGTCGCTGACCAGGCTCCAGCAGACCCTCAGCATTCTCAGGCCACTTCGGATCGCATGTGAAAGTTACAAAGAAAACAGGTGGGCCATATTCTCTACATATAGCTATGGCATCATGTAGCGGCGACCACCAGTGAATGACGCTGGAAGCACAGTCATTTTGCCCATCTCATTGCCTTCTGTGCAACCACGGCTAACATCATCAGATATACCCTGAATACTCTCCATACGGATGCCGCCCTGGTGATCAAGAATGTACCATAGCCTACTCTCATCGATGTAGGCCCGAGCATCAACCTTGATCTGACTGGACAGGGTACCATAACAGAGGTAGGGGTTGGGCTGATTCTCCCTGTAGTGGAGCATGTATCGAAAATAGTCTTGCATAGTCATCTTGGTACGTGCGTTGGCGTGTGTAGGCTGGGCACCGTGATATAGAACACCCACTTGGAAGCCCCGTTCATCGAATGGGAACAGCAAAGGGTACTCTAAGGCCATGAAAGCAGGATGAAGAGCAGATATTTGGTTAAGCTGACCAGACCGAGTCTCAATGACTATGTCACGCTGAAATGTATCAAGAGAGAAGTCCCCAACCACAAGCATAGCAAGCTGATCAGTTATATTGAACGGGATCTCCCTCTCGAGCCCCCACAATTCTAATGACAAATTCTTCGTCAGCATGATCACGGAGTCTGTCTCGTGCAGTTCGGAACTGTCTGGCTAACGGATTATGCTGATCTAGCATACGCATGAGGCCTTCTATCACAGAGGTATCTAGGTTAACATTGACCGCATCAGCTCGATCCAGGGCATGTATCCTATTGCTGATCTCATTAGCCGTATCATATACATACAACTGTATGAACTTTGGAGGGCTGCCGTCCGGCAGAAGCAGAGAGCCAATACGATGGTGAATCTGGCCGCAGATCTTGAAAACAGGAGGACCGCGGCCATCATTCATAGACTGGTCTATATTCGCTCCCATGGAGGTGAAAGCGAAGAGGCAGTTGTACTGTCGTATGTTCTTCATGAATCTATTAGGTAAACAGGCTTTGTATCTGTGAGGTATAAACAAAGTGTCTAGGTAATGGAAAGAAGGATTTTCAGAGGCATAAACAAAGTGTCTAGGTAAACAGGCTTTGTATCTGTGAAATCACATATGCAGGAAACGAGAGTGCACCTTTGAGAGCGTCAATAAATGAGACTGGTCAAAATGGCCGCAGGTGAAGGACGACACATCCATATTGAGCCTGCCTGCTTGGACATGGAAAATAGCTTGTAAAAAAGATTGGAAAAGGTAAACTGGGTAACAGCAGGCTGAGGAGCGGTAGCATATATGGAAGAGGCTAATCTGAACAGCATGGCACCTGCTCGAGCTAAAGTACGCTGATCCAGCCTTCTTCTTCGTCTCCGACGAGACTCGGTTGCTTCCGGAGTGGAGAGAACATGGCGGTCAGGGACAACTGGCACGACAACAACGGATAAGATCACAATAGAGCAGAAGACATATGGACTGCGAAGGCTTACATGCAGGAAGGCACAGATATACCTCCATTGACATGTAGGAAAGCCCGATAAGACTCCGCAGAGGTTGGAGGAACAATAGGATAACCAGTATTTTCTGTGCACACAGGTAGCGGAGTGAGTAAGTCTGCTGCCCGTCCTTATTCTGAACACAAGAGGAGCTGAGGACGGCAACAACGGTGGACTGAACAGCGTGGAACAGGAAGAACTGACGATGGGCTGTGAACGACGTGGCATCATACCTGACGACATGGCATCATACGGATGCAGACGCCTTCTACGCGCAAGGCGACGCGCAGTTGCCTCAGGGTCAGGGGATGAAACCGTATGGCGATGAAAGGCATCTAGCAGAATATTACATAAGAAAGAGCAGAAGAAGAAAGGCCTGCACAAATAAGACAGCCAACAGGACAGAAGGCAGGAGGATAACATACAAGCTGTCCGAGGAGGCAGAGGAGAGGGCTGCACCACGTCATCGCGCCCATGCGCTTAAGAAGCGTGAAGGACATCACATTCGTATGGCCAGCAAGCCCATACATGAGTAGACCGTATATAAAGTAAGACGGGCGCACTACAGTAGGGAAAACACATGCATGCACCCTTTTTTTGGGGGGGAAGGAGGGCTAGCAGAGAAGCAGTGATGATAGGGGAACGTACGGTAGGTAAAGCACACCTCTTTGGTCGCCTGCGTCCATGACGAAGCAGGCAGCTGCCGGCGCAAGCAGCAGCGAAGAAACAGAGGAAAAACAAAGCACACAAAGCAAAGAATGGAAAACAGCACGAAGAAAGCTGACATTTGTCCCCTTTTTTTCGCCATCCCGGGTGTCCATGAGAGGGACAGACGACGAAAGGGCTGAGCAGCCAACAGCGCGAGGAATGGGGAACAACACATTCAAAGAGCACCAGCGGAACGGGAGACACATCCAATATACAGAAGCAGACGAACGGCAACATAGGAAGAGCTAGAGCGAGGGAGAGTTTGTCATGGAATCAATATCCTCAAGCAGCTGCTCCGCACCCTGTAGCACACCCGAATCGAGAGGCATATCATACTGGGAGGCGGTAATGACCATGCGCGCTAACTGAGCACCTCTGTTCGCAAACAAGAACAGGCGCCGCAGGAACTGCCTCTGATAAACCATGTTACGGTAACTATAGTCAACGATAGTAAATCCGTAAAGTGCGTGCAAGCAACCTATAGCCTGAAAAGCAGTGTCCTCATATGGCCTGGAACAATCGCTGCCTAAAGACGACCAGAAGGAAAACCAGCGTGGCAAATCACGCACAAACAACGAAGGCAACTCAAGCTCTATGCCATACAGAGTGGTACCATTGTCGGTAACCTCACGTATAGTCGAAACGAACGGAAGCTGGCAGCGCTGAGCAACCACCTGCAGAATCGATAGAAAGGACATGCTAACGGCAAACATGATGTACGCAATGCACCAACAAGCAAATGTAACTAACTGTAACTAAATGGTGTAGGTCTGCAGGGAAAAAAGGTAAACCCAAAAAAGACAGGTCTGAATTGGGCAGGGAAACAGCTGTACAGGTATGACTGAATTCGCTAGCCAGAACAGCTACAAACGAAGGGCATGAATGAGCCAGAAACTGGCTGCACACATCCACCAGGAACCGACGGGAGTGGAGGTGGAGGCCGGCACAAGGAATACGAGGTAAGGCTTAAAAAAGGGGAAAAGGCATGCTGGGAAGCCCTTTTTTTTTAAAGGAACAAAGGAAAAGCATCAACCATAGCTCGGTCAGTACACAACAAGCAACCAGGAACTCAGAAAGCGACAGCTAAAGTGGCATATAGAACCATTGAACCATACCTGGGACGGAGCAGGCGCACGGTTCAAGAGAATGAACTAAACCAAAGGAAGGCAGCAATCACAACAGCAGGAGGCCGGTGTGGACCCACAAATGCGGCGGTCTGCACAGAAGCGAAAAAGGTCAGAATCGGCGTGCACACATAAGTCGGAACCACACGCCCCTGAGCACACACTGAACAAAAGAGGAGCAGATACGTGGAAGGCACGAGACAGGGCACAACAAAGCCAAACGCTGGGTGAACTAAGCCTCTCATGGCATAGCTCCAACAGACTAAGCAAGAGGAACGCGCAACCAAATAGCACAAACATAGAGTCCGGCAGCCATCTACGTGGACAAGCACCGTCCAGGGGTCCCTCAGCGCTGATAGTCCATCGGCTGTCATGCACAGGTAATCAACTAGTTTATCAGCACACACTCATTTACTATAGCTAGAGGAAAAAGAAGATATTGAGAACAGCTCATACACACAGCACAAACCCAGCGCCGGCCGAAAACTCTGCTTCTGGATGTGGCAAACTGAACTGATTTGCTATATTGCCTTTGAATAGAATATATACAACTCTAGCTGTACCTCTACCAGGTACATAGTTGTTGGTGAGTACACCAACTACCTACTACCGGAGTACAAGAGTACACCAACTACCTACTCTTAAGATAAAGGGTACACCAACTACCTACACCAAAGATACAAAGCTTAGCTCAGCCATCTCTACACTACATAACTAAAGTAAGCCATTTCTATCTATTGCCTCACTGCTGCTGCAATAGTAATAATGGGCTTGTGTACATCCTTGGATGTAGAGGCCGGATATTTGTTTTATCCATTATCTAAAAAAAAAGCCGAGCCGACCAGTTCCATCTCCTAAACCAGGAGATGACAGCTATGCCGATCAGTTAGACTATCTCCAACGGAGCTGACCCATTTTTCACCGTATGGGTCACGCACATGAAAAGAAAGCCGCACCCAAAAAATCCCGAACTCCAACAGCGAACGCAAAAAGAAGATGAAGCCGCCGGAGCTCGCGAAGACGAAACCAAGGAAGCCGCAGAGCACCGGAACGGGCGCGCCCGGGAGAGCTCGGGCCCGGCAGGCCGCCGCGGGCGCGGGCGCGGGGGAGCTCCGCCCCGGCCGCCGAGGGCGCGGGCGCGGGCGCGCGCGGGCAAGCTCGGCCCTGGCCGGTGCTGGCGCGCGGAGCGGGCGAGGACGGAGAGGGCGCGGGGGAGCTCCGCCCCGGCCGGTGCGGGCGCACGCGGGCAAGCTCGGCCCTGGCCGGCGCGGGCGCGCGGAGCGGCCGAGGACGGAGAGGGCGCGGGGGAGCTCCGCCCCGGCCGGCGCGGGCGCGGGCGAGCTCCGCCACGGCCGGCGCGGGCGCGCGGAGCGGGCGAGGACGGAGAGGGCGTGGGGAGCGGGCGAGGACAGAGAGATTTGCGTAGCGAGGAATCGTGATGCTTTTTTGCGTATCCTTTCCGTCGGTAGGCAAAATGGGTACCGTGTTTGGGTGGTCCGTTGAAGTCTGATTTTGATAGGCAAAACAACTGTGCGAGACCTATATTTGGGTTTAGGTCTCTCATTGGAGACAGTCTTAGGAAAGATAGGAGCAGCAGATTACGTCAAACCAGCGCAATTTATGAAGGGGTTGGCCTTTTTTTTTTGCTTACGTCTGCAGCAAAGCACATGGCATGGAAGCATGTAACACGCACCCCCCAGCTAAAGACAAGTACTGAAGCTGGTGGGAACAAATTGGAAAGGAATGAACGGTGACCGTAGGTTTTCTCACCTGGGCAGGTCCTCAGAACCTCAGGGCAGCTGATGCAGATAACGGTAATCTCACGGCGCAGCCTACAAAAGAATGCATTATGAAGTCGAAGTATATAAGGACGATGCTGTCACTGTATTACCTACCTGAAGGTGTAGCCGTGGTACTCCGTACGTCGCTGCATAAACGCGTCCCTTCGTCGTCAGATACCCAGGACTGTTGCGCGTAAATAGCAAGCCGCTGCACACAAGCAGACGCAGACAAACGAAGCCTGGACGTGAGAACGACGAAGAAGCAAGGACGGGGTGTAACAGCTATAAAGCGCACAGGGAAGTGTGCAGTGAACATAGGAGAAGAACATAGCACAGGCAATACATGAGCCATGCAGGGGAAATCGCTGGACGAACTAAAGGCCCAAGCCCTGTTTGGTTGAGCTGTGGCTGTGGGAAAAAGCTGCTGTGGGTTATGAGCTGTGAAAAAGCTGCTGTGGGCTGTGAGCTGTAGAAAAGCTGAAAGCTGTTTGGTTAAACAAGTATAAAATATACCTTTTATCTTTATCTCTCTTGAAACAACTATGGAAGAGCTTTTTATTCCACCAATTTCGAAAAGCAGAAAGCCAAAAATCAAAAGCAGAGTCAACCCAGCTTTCAAAAATGAACTACGGAAAAGCAGCTGCTTCTGAAAAAACACCCTCCAAAAACAGCCCCTTTGGTTGGGCTTTTGGCTTTTGGGACCAAAAGCCAAAGCCAAAAGCCCAACCAAACAGGGCCTTGGCCACAGCACACAGCAGGCACATAACGCAGAACAGGAACATGCAGAGTAACAAGAGCAGAACACGGAACATGGCAACCTAAATCCACCACAGACAGAAGTAATTTAGACTATGTGGACGAACACAGCACTCAGTTTCCACAATCCCATAGAAGGAACAATGCTGAAGCAGCAGGAAAAGAACCTATGAACGGAGGACCCTACCAGAGCATGTATACACTGACAAGCACACACCGGAGGGGCAAAAAAATTCAATTCATATGTAAGAAGGAGCCAGAGCCGAATGGATGCGCACATACACCAGCGAAGACCGAAGCAGCGGAGCAGGCCGATCTGAGGACCCCAAATCCAAGACGCGCCGATCTCAGGGAAGCAGGGACGGAGGAGCTCGGGCGGATATGACGAAGCCGAGGCAAGGGAAAGGAACGAAGGGCCCCGTACGGAGGGAAAAGAAGAAGAGGGAAGCGGCCATCGCGGACACTTAGCGTTGGGCCAAAATCAGATTAGTTTTTTCGGGAAAATAGTGTTGAAATTAGAGGTTTCAACCTGCGTGGCGAAGACCAAGGCCTCCGCCCGTCGGACGGCCGGCCTCGGGCGGAGGCTCGGGGTACGAACGACAGGAGAGATAGTGGAGAGTAAGGAAATGGCACGAGAAGCTATGGTTTCATTAATTCATCCACCAACCACCTCCATGGTTATAAGTGTCCCCTATTTATAGGACTCAACTATCACATAACAGAATTTATTACAATGCCCCTCAACTGCTACAGTACATTCCTGGAATATTCTGCCGCTAGCCTCTTATTCGCGGGGCAGTCCTGCCACACCGTTTCTAAACAATGGGCCTCCATGAGCAGTCGGCCCACTGTAGCTTGGTCTTCGGCCCAAAGGCCTGGCTCCCCGGCGCCGGCCTTCATCCCCCACGGCGCGCCGCTCCCTTGGCAGGTCTCCGCCGGACGGTCGGAGACGTTCTCCGCGGGTATCCGCCCGGCCGCGCGGGGGCCATGGTTCTCGCCGCTGGCCTCCGCGTCCAGGGGCGCGCCGTTGCCTCGGAGAGTCTCCGCCGGTCCGGGCGGAGGCATCACCAGCTGGTCTCTGCCCGGCCACTGGCCTCGGAGCCTCCGCCCTCAATGGCGCGCCGTCGCCTTGGAGGGTCCCCGCCGGTCCGGGCGGAGGCATCACCAGCTGGTCTCCGCTCGGCCGCTGGCCCCCGAGCCTCCGCCCTCAGTGGCGCGCCGTTGCCTTAGAGGGTCCCCGCCGGTCCAGGCGGAGACATCATCTGTAGGTCTCCGCCCGGCCGCGCAGGAGCCATGCTGGCGCGATTGCGCCCACCGCGAGCGCCCGCGCTTGAGTACCTGCGCACACTTGGGCAAAATCGTTTGTTTGATTAGTTTAGAGATAAGGCTGCCTCCGCCCGTAATACCGGAGATGCCCGCCTGAGCGGTCGGCGGGATGCGTGCCTGGCCTTGGCGGAGTCCGTGATGACCCCTCGAGCATGGTCGGGAAATCTCCTAGTTAGCGCCCGGTCTCCGCCCCAAGACGCTCGAAGACGCCTTGGCGACACCCCGCTGTCAGGGGCCTTCGCCACCCGCCAAAAGCCATGTTACAACAGTTCCCCCCTTTTGAGACCATGGTTCGCCAGAGCGTGCCGTGAGCTCAAAACGCCTTAGCCGAAGGCGTCCGCGGGGGCGGAGGCCACCTTCGGCGTCTTCGAGCGAGACCCCGCTACTTCCCCCCTGGCCCGCTCTGGCGTAGCTGTTGGTCTCGTCGAGAATAGCCATTGGGCGGCAAATGTAGCCGTTGCCCTACATCGCGGCCGTTTCCGCTGTGTCAGTGTCCGTTACGTTCCCCGCGATTTTTTTGGAGGTGACCGTTGTGCAGCGGGTGAAACTTCCGGAGATGACCGTTGTGTGGCGGGAGTCGGGCCGCCTGCCCGCTGCCTATATAAGGGTGCTTTTGGTGGAGGGGTCCCCCCCCACACCGCTCACTCGCTTTCATTGTGTCCGAGAAAATGTTCTCTGCCCTCTTCGCTTTCGCCTCTCGCTGCCCTTGCTCGTTCCGTCTCTCTGTTCGTGTCTCGCGCTTAGGTTGCAGTCGCGGTGGCTTTCCTTTCTGCCTCCGCCCAAACTCGCCGGCCCGCCTTCTCCGGACCCTACCGCCACCTTCTCGGTGTTAGGGCCGTCGACTGGGGTGCACGCTTTGAGGAGTGCATGCTTGCCTCTGCCTCCGCGTTGGAGTTGAAAAAGCTGGTGGAGGAGGATTTGGGGAGCGTCTCTGCATCTATCGGAGACCTAGTCGCCGCGGACTCTGGAGACATGGCGATAAAATCTTGGGACTTTGGCCCGTCCTCTATTACTGAGGAGGCAATCACGGAGATGCTGAAGGAGTCATGTTTTCCTTCTTCCCGGGTGAAGATCCCTCCGCCGGGTCAGACTGTTCCGGAGCCGGAGGAAGGATACGCGGTGGTCTTTCGGGACTTCTTCACCAGCGGCCTCTGATTTCCTTACATTCCCTTCCTCCGCCGGGTGTTGGAGACCTTCAATGTTCAGCTCCATCATCTGACTCCCACTGCTTTCCTGACACTTAGCAAGTTTTGCTGGGCGTGCGTCTCTTATGGTGCCGAGCCGGATGTGGACACCTTTTGCACGTACTATGAACTGCAGAAGCAGCCGAAGAGGAAGAAGGAGGTGCGAGATGGCAAGGAGGTGGAAGTGACCTATCAGTACGGTAGTTGCACTTTCATGTCCAAGAGGAACCAAGGCGTGGACCGTCTGGAGATATCTTTTTGCCAGAAGGGCAAGTGGGACCGCGGCTGGCTCAAGCAATGGTTCTACGTGAAGACTTATGGGGTCCGCAGCACAACCGAGGATGGTGAGGAAGTCTCGGAGTATCCACTGACTTCTTGGATGGAGGAGATGGCGCCACACACGCGCGTGGATCCGCTGGAGGAGGTGTCTCCGACGCGGGAGGCCTGTGATCGGGCTTTTGCGGCCGCATGCCGCTACTCTGGTGGTCGCGATCTGGTGGAGGAGATCATGGCCTCCAACTACTGGCCCTTGGGCAAAAACAACCTAGCTTTTTAGCTGGAACAGGTCAAGGTTCCTGTTTTTGGGCCGGAGGCTGGGATTCTGTTCCCCCGCTTCGGTCAGTCTTTGGGGGAGGGGGTGACGGAGGACGGTTTCATCTCCGAAGTCGAGGAAGCCGCCATAGGACTGGTTGGCAAGATTTCCGAGCGTGAGTACACGTCTCGGATGGCCGTGGTAGGCACCATGCCGCGGCTCAATTGAGTTTTCGAGGAGGTCGGTATCATATACCGGGAGCGCGAAGTTCCTGCTGAGGTCCTGGCCTCGATTGAAAAGAAGAAGAAGAAAGCCTACGCAAAGAATGTTACAGCGGAGGCCGAATCCAAAAAGAGGAAGGGCGCCGCCGTATCTCGGGCGCCTGTGAAAAAGAAAAAGAAAAGCGGAGCCCCGCTGATCGCGCCGGCTTTGTCTTCCACTGGCAGTGCGGGCGCTGCCTCCGTCGGCAGCGAAGACGTTGAGAGCTCCTCCGCCCCATCAGCGGACGCTCGAGTTGTGAGCGGAGGGGATCGCGGCTCTCCCGTAGCTCCGGTGTGCCCGACGAGCGTGGCGTTGAGCGGTGCCGGGCGGCCGAAGACCGGCGTTATCCCGGCGCGCTCCTCGCATGGTGCTACGAGCATCGGCGATCGGCCAGAAGATAGCGCCGCCGAGCCTATGCCCGACGTCTTGGCGGGCTATGCTCAAGCTCTAAAGAGGACACGGAGGCCATCCCGCGGCGTGTTCCTTCGCCCTCTGCCACTGTCGCGCTTTCGCCCGCACCTGCGGCCGACGTAGGGCGACCGGAGGCCGCTCTTGCTAAGGAGGCTCCAGCGGCTCGGCCTTCTTCGAGCCCTCCGCCCACCGGGCCGCTGGCTGGGGAAGTCCGTCCCCTTGGGCCTTCGTCACACGATACGGCGGAGACTTCTGCTCAGAGGGCGCGGTGAGCTGCTCTGCCCGAGCTCTTTATGAGTAAGCTCGTTTGGTGCACATCTTTATGTTTATTGTCTTCGCCCGGTTCATCCCTTTGCGTGTTGTGCCAAGTGCCAATACTATGCACCTGCTGCTTTGCAGGTGATGTCATGGCTGGACTTCTCACCCCAGAGGAGCGAGCAGCTGCCGCTAGTGCTAGGTTCGGTCCAGGGCAACCGGGGCTGACGGCGCCGGGTCTGAGTAAGTAAAAATGTTTTCATTTTGATCGTCATCTGGTTTGTTTATGATCTGCCCTCCGACCTAAGCTCCTGTTCTGTCTTTTTTACGTAGGCTCCTCCGACACTTCTATCTCAGGTTGGGAGGAGTGTTATCTTGCCGTTCTTGGAGACGTCGGAGGTGGTCTTTGGCTATTGGTGCGTTTAATGTGAAATTTGCTTTTCTCACCTCATCGTTTCTTGTTTGTTTGTTCCTCTTTGAACAGATCGCTTCAAACAGCGTCTGAGGGATATGGATTTCTTCTAGCTTCTTCGCGTTCACCTGGAACACTAGAGCCTGGTGCGCCTCTGGCGGTTTTACTCCTTTCGTTGTTTTATTATTTTTTGTGTACGCTCGTTTCTAGTCTTGTTCTTGATTCCGCTGTTGATCGCTTTGGGTTTTTTTGTCGCAGGGGTATCACACGGGCGTTGTAATGGAAGAGCGTTGCACCCGGGAGGTCTCCGATCGTGACGCCATGATCGAAGCGCTCAAGGTGGAAATCGAGCGCCTGGAAGGTGAAAAAGGGGGTCTGTCGGACTCTCTCACAGCTCTCCGCCTATCTCTGACGGAGAAAGAGCGAGAAAAGGATGGCTTGAGGGTCGATCTTGCCAAGGCCCGAGAGGCGGAGGTTTTGTCCGCCGAGCAGACTCGTAGGGCGAGTGAGCTGGCCGAGGGTCTCCGGCGAGAGCTTGCCTCTCAGAAGGAGTCCGCAACAGCGGTGAGGGAGCAACTTTCTCTAATGACGAGGCATTTGGACTCGGTCAAAGGGGTCCTCGCTGCGACTGTTGGTCACTACCGGGCCACCGTCACTGAGCTTGGAGGCGAGACCTCCACTCCTCCGGAAGAAGACAGCGTGTACGCCCTCGCTTCCTGGCTAAAGCGTCATCTTGCGAAGCTCCCTGGTCTGATCAACGGTTGCACGGACTACGGGGCAATAGCGGGAGTGGCGAACTATGCCAAACTTTTGGCACGCGGCGGGTGTACGCACACCGAAAGTATTCCGGAGGGGGCGCTGCCTGGTCCAGAGGAGCTCGGTGAGACCTCTCTTGGCTTGCGAAAAACCTTGAGAAATTTCATCGGGCACTTTTGGGCTCCATTTGGGAGATCTGCTGCCCGAAAACTGGCGGAGGACAAGAGGGCGAAGGTACTTACAGTTTTTGTAGTCGCCCTTTTTCTCCTTTTTTTCGTTGCTTTTGGCCCTGACATTCTAGCCTACGCTGCAGGATGCGCAGAAGGGTCTTGCGGGCAGGCCTCCGTCGGTTCCACGCTCGGTGTCTGCGGTTGGTGCCTCCACCGCTGGTGGCGCTCCGGGGGGATCTACCATCGGTGGAGTCAGTGGTCGGAGGCCGCAGGCTCCGTCTCCGCCCACCGCTGATGCGAGCTCCACTCTAGGGACTTCCGCCGCTGCCGATGCGCCGGAGGTCTAGGCTCTTTGTAGCATTTAGCTGTTCTAGCGTGTACCTCGCAGTCCAACTGTGCTTTTGTGAATAAAGTTTATTTTGTTCTGAATGGTTTTGTGCAAAATTTTAATCTTGCGTAGGTTCCGAATCGGGAGCCTACGCAAGACGTTGCTCCTTTGACTCTCTACAACGACGGTATTTACGTGAGCGGGGAGCTTTGGGAGTATTGGCGTTCGGCCTTCCCCCGCAGCATCGCGCACGACGTATTTGAGTCGGTTAGGTTTGACATAGACGACGAGCGCGCTGGGTTTACTCGCGCGCTCGCTTGGCACGGACCTCCGCCACAATAGTTAGGATTTTATTTCAAGTTGGTGTCCTATAAGAATGTTTCTCGACACTTTATGGAATACAAGACAGGTTCACTTTCTTGATTGTTTGTGTGGTGTCTTGAGCCCATCGTGGTAGTTTACATATCTCGTCTGGTCCCGAGCTCGCGCACCATTGTCCTTTGCTCGGGTGATCAAGCGCGATACAGAGGTGGTGGCCAGGACCTTCGGCCCATTTTTTTCTCATTCTCTGTGTTTGCTTGATGGCCGGGGTAGAAGTCTCCGCAGCTTTTCGACCGGCGGAGGCGTACTCGAAGTTCGCCTGGTGAGGTTTGCCGATTCATCGTTTGATTCGGATGGGGGTTTGGCGTAGCTTGTGCAGACGGCGGAGACTCTAGATATTTCTTTAGCTGGGTGTTTTAGCTGTCTGGAGGTGTGGGTCTCCGACGCTGCGCACCCGTGGGACATGGTTGATCTTTGGAGATGGCAGGTTAGGTCTCCGGCGTCAGGGGGATGTTACGAGTTTTCGTGCGATATCCCCCTGCTCCCGTAGGCCTTTGCTGTTCATCACCGTGCCGTAGGCCCTCTCTCTTTTCCCACTGTCTCCGACTATCTAGCGTTGCCTCCGATTTTATGAGTTTTCGTACAATATCTACGGCCGATTTGGATATCTAAGGAGACCCCTGCCTCCATGGCTATTGCTATGGCTTTTGCCTGCACTATGCCTTGCTCCCCCCTTGCGCCCTTGCGCCTTATGCTGACTGAGTTTCTTAAGGGCACAGGGGGAATCCGTTTTTATAGTGGGGTGGTGGCTTTCGGGCGTTAACATTTTTGTACGTTGTTAGGTGGAACGCATCTTGGCTTTAATGGCCTGTATGTTGCCTAAATTAATCGTTCTTCTTGAGATCTTTGAAGTAAAGAGGCTTGGCGCTGCAGTGGTGGCAGTGTTTTGTCAGGCACTTTCTGTTTTTCCTATTTCGGATAGCGGAGACCTTTTTCCTAGTTTTTGCGCCACAATTTTTTTTTCAAAGGTTGGAGGCCTGTTCCACCGAGGTTGTTGCCCTGATGCCTGAGTTCGGTCAGGTCTTTGTCAATGGTCGGAGGTCTTTTTGGCCGAAGATTTTTGCCTTGAAGCCTGACTTTGGTCAGGTGTTTGTCAAGGGTCGGAGGCCTTTTTGGCCAAGGATTTTTTCCTTGATGCCTAACTTTGGTCAGGTCTTTGTCAAGGATCGGACGCCTTTTTGGCCCGAGATTTTTGCCTTGAAGCCTGACTTTGGTCAGGTCTTTGTCAAGGGTCGGAGGCCTTTTTGGCCAAGGATTTTTTCCTTGATGCCTGACTTTGGTCAGGTCTTTGTCAAGGGTCGAAGGCCTTTTTGGCCAAGGATTTCTTCCTTGATGCCTGACTTTGGTCAGGTCTTTGTCAAGGATCGGAGGCCTTTTTGGCCTGAGATTTTTGCCTTGAAGCCTGACTTTAGTCAGGTCTTTGTCAAGGGTCGGAGGCCTTTTTCGGCCATAGAGGTCGTTTCAAATTGCCCTTGCCTATGGCTGGCGCTTTGAAAGGACCTATTTTTTTTGTTTACCGAATATTGCGGCGCCAGAGCTGGCCGCTTTCGGTTTTGGGTTCTGTGTGGTGTTCTTTTGGGGAATTACCTCTTTATACTTGTAGAGGATTTTTACATTGAGCCTGCCTCGTTAAAAACCTCACCTCCGTTTGGAGTTCCGCTGTGAGGAAAAGAGTGCAGGCTCTTTTACATTTTGTTTCGAATGAAGTAAAGAAAAACTAAGGTAATTGCATGTAGGGGCCTCCGCTTATATTTTGCGGAGGTTGCCCTTTGGTACATTGCCTAGATGTAGTATCTGCGAAGGCTGTCGATATTCCATGTGTGGGTTGTTGTGACACCTTCGCTGTCGGTCAAGTGGAAAGAACCAAGTCGGCCTGCTGCCGTTGCTGTGTATGGGCCTTCCCATTTCGGTTGCAACTTACCGACAAGTTGTGCGTTTGGTTTTCTCCTGAGTACGAGGTCTCCGTGTTTTATGTCTTTCTTTACCACCTGAGAGTCTCTCCACTTTTTGGTTTGTGACTGATATTTTGCAATGTTGTCGACTGCTTCCAGTCTGGTGGCTTCTATTGTTTCTTTTGCATATTCTTCATCTTGCAACATCAGCTGGCTTGTTGTGCGGAGGCTTTCGTGCTTTATTTCTTCTAGCATCATGGCCTCTTCTCCATAAAGCAGTTTGAATGGTGTGAATCCTGTTGTTCTTGAGATGGATGTATTGTGTGACCAAATAACTCTATGTAGTTCATCTATCCATCTTCCTTTGCGTAGGCCCAGCAATGTCTTTGATATTGCTGAAAAGACTATTCTGTTTGCTCTTTCAACTGCTCCATTGGACTCTGGGTGGTATATAGAGGCGAAGGCTAATTTTGTCCCTATACTTTTGCAGAATTCTTTGAAGTTCTCTGAATCGAATTGTTTTCCATTGTCTACTGTCAAGATCCTTGGTACACCAAATCTGCAAATGATGTTCTGCCAGAAGAATTTTCTGATAGTTTCTGAGGTTATCTTCGCTAGCGGCTTTGCCTCTATCCATCTTGTGAAATATTCCACTGCCACTACTACGAATCTATTTCCTCCTTGGGATGGAGGTAATGGGCCGACCAGGTCCATCCCCCATCTTTGCAGCGGCCATATCGAAGGTATAAGCTGGGTCTCCGCCGATGGTTTTGACTGTCCTGGAGAGAAAGTTTGGCATGCTTTGCATGTTCTGACTATCTGCTCTGCGTCTTGTATGTGTGTTGGCCAATAAAAGCCTTGCCTTATTGCCTTTGCTGATAAAGCTCTGGAGCCAATGTGCGACCCGCAAATTCCTGAGTGTATTTCTTGAAGCAATTCTATGCCTTCGCTCTGCGATATGCATTTGAGGAGAGGCTAGACTACTCCTTTCTTGTACAGTACGCCATTTACGATTGTGTAATTTCTTGCCCTGGCCTGTATTCTTGCTGCTTTTGCTTCATCTTCTTCGGTTGTTTTGCCTTCTAGGAATTATGTTATCACCTTTCTCCAATCTTCATTTTGCAGGTGTAGTATGGGTTTTGGTGCCTTCGATGTCTCCGTAGTTGCCGGAGCCTTCAAGATCTGGTAAAAAGTGTTTGGAGGCAGTGGCAGGTTGTTTGCCGCAGCCTTTGCCAATTCATCTGCCTCTGTGTTTTCTGATCTTGGGATGTGCTTTAGGGTGAAACCCTCGAATCTCCGCTCCATGTTTCTAACAACGGATAGGTATTTGATGAGTTCTGGCTCTCTTGCTATGTATTCTTTCTCTACTTGGCCAGTGACCACTTGAGAATCTGTTTTGACTGTCAAAGTTTTTGCCCCTAGGGCTTTTGCTTTGCTCAGCGCTAATATTAGGCCTTCGTATTCTGCTACATTGTTTGTTGATTTGAACTCTAGCCTTACTGCGTATTTCAGTCTAACGCCGGAAGGTCCCGTTAGGACAGCGGAGGCTCCTGCTTCAGCTTGGCCCCAGGCTCCATCCGTGAATGCTATCTAGCCTTGAGCTGTTGGTTGCGTCTTGGGCTCTGTCGAAGGTGTCCAATCTGCTACAAAATCAGCTAATGCTTGTGATTTGATTGCTGTTCTGGGGACATATGAGATTCCAAACTGTGATAGTTCTGTAGCCCATTTGCCTATTCTGTCGAAGGCTTCTTTGTTTCTGAGCAAGTCTTATAGTGGCAGAGATGTTGGAACTAAGATTTCGTGGGCTTGAAGGTAATGCTTTAGTTTTCTTGATGCCATCAGCACTGCGTAGGCGACTTTTTGTACCTCTGTATAGTTTAGCTTGGCTCTGGACAGTGCTTCTGAGATGAAATAAACTGGTTTTTGAGTTTTGCCTGATTCTTTTTCTAGCTCATGGACTAGAACTGCGCTGACTGCATGGTCAGAGGCTGCCACATACAGCAATAGGTGGCTGTCCGATTCTGGGACGGAGACCATCAGTGAGTTTGCCAGATACTCTTTCAAGTCATGAAATGCCTCTGACTGCTTGGGCCCCCATTCGAAGTTGTCTCCACCCCTCAGGGTTTGGAAGAAGGGTAGGCTGCGTTCTGCTGATTTTGAGATGAATCTGTTGAGCGCTGCTATTCTTCCCGTTAGCTTTTGTACTTCCTTCTTGTTTTTGGGCTCTGCCATTGCTATTATTGCTCTGGTTTTGTCCGGGTTTGCTTTGATGCCTTCGCTGCTTATGATATAGCCGAGCATCTTCCCTTTCGTAACTCCGAATATACATTTCTCTGGGTTGAGGCAGAGGCCTGCTGTCCTGAGGTTGGCGAAGGTTTCCTGTAAGTCGGAGACATGATCGTCCTTGTTCTTGCTCATGACGACTATGTCGTCGACATAGGCTATGATGTTTCTATCTAGCTGTGATCCCAAAACCTCCTTTGTCATTCTGGCGAAGGTTGCTCCGGCGTTCTTTAGTCCCTCCGGCATTCTATTGTAGCAGTATGTCCCGAATGGGGTGGTGAAACTTGTCTTGTCTTCGTCTTCTTTTTTCATCCAGGTTTGGTGATACCCAGAGAAATAGTCGAAGAGGGAGAACCTCTGGCATCTAGCTGCCTTGTCGACGGAGGCATCTATTCTTGGCAATGGGAAGGGGTCTTTCTTGCAAGCTTTGTTCAGATCTGTGAAATCTATGCACATTCTCATTTTGCCATTTTTCTTTGGTACCAAGACTACGTTTGTGAGCCATTCTGAATACTTGACTTCCCTGATCACTTTTGCATCTAGCAATCTTTGCACCTCCGCCTTTGCTGCCAGGATTCTATCCTCCGACATTTTTCTCTGTTTTTGCTTTCTTGGTCTCATGTTTTCGTTGATATCCAGTTCGTGCTGTATGATGTCCCTGCTGACTCCTTGGAGGTCGGAGGCTGACCAGGCGAAGATGTCCTTATTTTTTACTAGGGTTGCCATGAGCTCTTCCTCTTCTGCCTTGCACAATTTTGAGCTGATTGCTACTTTTCTGTTCGGTAACTCTTTTTCTAGAGGGGTTAGCTTTGTCTCTTCTTGACCTACCATATCTGTTTCTCCTTTGGGCATGTCCGAAGGCTCTAGTTCTTTGTTCGCTGACTCGACTGCATTGATGTTTCTTTGGGCTCTGTAAATAGCTTTCTCTATGTTTCTTGCTTCTTTCTGGCTGCCTCGAACTGTGATAATACCATGGAGTGCTGGTATTTTCATGCACACGTAGGCCATATGCAGTGCTGCGTTGAATTTGGTTGTAAATCCTCTGCCCAAGATGGCATTGTATGGGTAATACAGATCAACGACGTCGAAGGTTATGTACTCGGTTCTGGCATTCGCTTGGGTTCCGAACGACACCGGGAGTGAGATTTTTCCTAATGCTTGTATTTGCTTGCCTCCGAATCCTATTAAAGGGGATTCGGAGGGTTGTAGTTGATTTCTGCTGAGCTTCATTTGGTCGAATGTATTTGCGAAGATGATATCTGCCGAGCTGCCTGTGTCGACCAGTATTCTGCTTATCTCCCATGCTGCTATGTTTGTCTTGATCACCATTGCGTCTACATGAGGGTAGCTTTCTAGCTGGAGATCTTCTTCTATGAAGGTGATTGGGACTCTGGACCAATCTGTGTGTTTTGCTGGGCCTTGGACTACTATATTGGTTACCAGGCGGAGGTGATCTTTTTTCTGCTTTTTTGTTTGAAACTCCATCGATGATCCTCCGGCGATTGGCAATATCATGCCTATTATTGGCAGTGCTCCATGAGGGTTGACTTGGTTTTCTAGGTTTGGCTCATTTTTTGGTGTTACGGGTTGGTTGTGTGGTGGTGGCGGAGGCAGTTGCTGCATGTGGTGCTGTGGCTGCGGAGGCTCGAACCTTATTCGGTTTTGCTTCGGTGGGTTTGTTTTGAGGTAGGTTATATGGGGAGATTTTGGGTTTATGTAGGTCAGGCTTGCCTCCGACCTGTAGTTGGTCACCGAAGGCTGCTGCGAGGGTGATGACCGCCATGCTGGTAAGAAGTTTGGGTAATAGGCAGAGGCCAGTGTGGAGGGATGTATTTGTGTTGCGTTTAGCGCTGGGTACATTGGGCAGTACTGCTGGTGGCCAGTTGTGTATGTGGTGTTGACCTCTCTTGCGCTCTGCTGTGTCGGAGGTTGGGCAGTCTGCTTGTTCTTCATCCTTTCTTGTGTTTCTTTTGTCTCTGGACAATCTTTGGTGCTATGCCCTGCGTTTTCACCATGAAAGACGCAATATGGCTTGCGTTGTTTCTGGCTTTGGTTTCTGTTCCAGTTTTTTCCTTGGTAACCTTGGCGACCTTGGTTCCTTGTTTGGGTCTCCGACCGTGTTGGCGCTGGCTGTTGCCCTTGCTCGTGTTGGGGTTGACCCTCGATACTGAGCACTTGTCCCTAGCCTGGCTTTTGATTTGATACATTCTAGTTCATATAGGTTTTCTAGGAATTTTTGCTGCTGTTTTGTTGTCTGTTTTGACCTTGCTCCTCCAACCTCTTGCGTAGGTCATTGTCTGATCTGCAGTACTTCTCAAACTCATCGTACAACTGCTGAATGGAGGTTGGTTTCTCTCTTGCTAAGTGTGCTGCGAACGGCCCAATTCGGAGGCCTTTGATCGCTGCTTCAATGGCGATCTCGTCTGGGACATCTGGTGCCTTTGCCTTTAGTTGCACGAATTTAGAAGTAGTCATGTAGTATTTCTCCCTACATTTGCTTGCACTAAAACAGATCTGTGGAAGTCAGCGACTGTGCTGTTAGCCCTTTGAAGTTTGCCAATATTTTGTCCCGAAGGTTCTCCCAAGAATAGACTATGCTTGGTTTGAGCATAGAATACCAAGCCAGTGCGTCACCTTCGGCTGCAATGACAAATGACTTTACCAAGACGGCATCGTCTCCGCCGGTGGAGGCTACTGCTGCCTCATAACTCATAATGAACTGATGGGGGTCAGTCTTTTCGTTGAACTTGGGTAGTGTGATTGGCTTATACGATGTTGGCCATGGTGACTGTTGTATGCCTTCAGATAGTGGGGACTTGGGATCGATAGGCCTCTGCATTACCTGAGATGGCATTGTCGGCTGGCTGATCACTGGTGTAGAACCCTGAAGCATGGCTGCAGTTGGTGTTGCTGCGGAGGCTGGGATTGCGGAGGTTGTTGCTGGTACTGCATGCTGCATACTTAGCATCTCAGCATGTAGGACTGCCAACTGCTGCCTTATTTATGCTGCTTGTGCTGACGCTTGGATAGCTTGCTGATTAGCTGCGAATGCTGCTGCCATTCTGTCCCTCTCTTGTTGCGCTCTTTGCAACTGTGCTTGCAGCTGTTGCAGTTCTTGCTCGGGTGCTGTGGCTGAGTTTGGTTGGGCCTCCGGATCTTGAATCTCTTGGTCTTGGGGTTCCGGTGGTTGACCCTGGGCGTCTGCTCTGGTGTCATCCTCCGCTGGCGAGGTTGCGTAGGCGCTACGAATGTTGCGCCTAGGCCTTCCTCGCTGACCTATGGTCGCTGCTGCTCTGGTGGTGGTCTTTCTTTTCCCTGCCATCGTTGGTTTGCCTTGGCTCAACCACGGTGGGCGCCAATGTTGAAACTAGAGGTTTCAACCTACGTGGCGAAGACCAAGGCCTCCGCCCGTCGGACGACCGGCCTCGGGCGGAGGCTCGGGGTACGAACGACAGGGGGGTAGTGGAGAGTAAGGGAATGGCACGAGAAGCTATGGTTTCATTAATTCATCCACCAACCACCTCCATGGTTATAAGTGTCCCCTATTTATAGGACTCAACTACCACATAACAGAATTTATTACAATGCCCCTCAACTGCTACAGTACATTCCTAGAATATTCTGCCGCTAGCCTCTTATTCGCGGGGCAGTCCTACCACACCGTTTCTAAGCAATGGGCCTCCATGAGCAGTCGGCCCACTGTAGCTTGGTCTTCGGCCCAAAGTCCTGGCTCCCCAGCGCCGGCCTTCATCCCCCATGGCGCGCCGCTCCCTTGGCGGGTCTTCGCCGGATGGTCGGAGATGTTCTCCACGGGTATCCGCCCGGCCGCGCGGGGGCCATGGTTCTCGCCGCTGGCCTCCGTGTCCAGGGGCGCGCCGTTGCCTCGGAGAGTCCCCGCCGGTCCGGGCGAAGGCATCACCAGCTGGTCTCTGCTCGGCCACTGGCCTCGGAGCCTTCGCCCTCAATGGCGCGCCGTCGCCTTGGAGGGTCCCCGCCGGTCCGGGCGGAGGCATCACCAGCTGGTCTCCGCTCGGCCGCTGGCCCCCGAGCCTCCGCCCTCAGTGGCACGCCGTTGCCTTGGAGGGTCCCCGCCGGTCCAGGCGGAGACATCATCTGTAGGTCTCCGCCCGGCCGCGCAGGAGCCATGCTGGCGTGCTTGCGCCCACCGCGAGCGCCCGCGCTTGAGTACCTATGCACACTTGGGCAAAATCGTTTGTTTGATTAGTTTAGAGATAAGGCTGCCTCCGCCCGTAATACCGGAGACGCCCGCCTGAGCGGTCGGCGGGATGCGTGCCTGGCCTTGGCGGAGTCCGTGATGACCCCTCGAGCATGGTCGGGAAATCTCCTAGTCAGCGCCCGGTCTCCGCCCCAAGATGCTCGAAGACGCCTTGGCGACACCCCGCTGCCAGGGGCTTTCGCCACCCGCCAAAAGCCATGTTACAACAAATAGGAATAACTTTCTAATATAATTTTTGAGCTGATCTTTGATAAATCATATAAAATGATGTAGGTATCCAAAAATTATGAAACTAATTTTATTAAATTTCTAAAATTGTTCTCTATCTGTTAGTATATTTAGTTCATATATATAATTGTCGATACCAGGAGCTATTAAATCATTTGAGAGTACTTAATATTTGTCGGGTTCATAAACCCAGGGTCCCTCATGGACCTACTTCCCAGCAAAAGCTCGACCCAGCAAACGACATTGCAAATGACGCGCAACTTCTCGGCCGCCCCAAAAATCTAACGATAGGCCAGAAGGGCAATCCAGTCTCCAACCAGAAGGCCTGGTCAAGGAGGAACGACACTCGCTTCCGACTCCGGCCCGCCTCTCCGATTGGAAGGCCTGGCGAAGGAGGAACAACGCTCGCTTCCGACTCTGGCCCACCTCTCCGATCGGAAGGCCTAGCCAAGGAGAGAACAACGCTCACTTTCGACTCCGGCCCACCTCTTCGACCGAAAGACCTGGCCAAGGAGGAACGACGCTCGCTTTCGACTCTAGACCGTCTCTTCGACCGGAAGGCCTAGCAAAGGAGAGGACGATGCTCGCTTCCGACTCCAACCCACTTCTCTGACCGGGAATACACCGAACCTCTGCTTATAGCTCTTCTCCGACCGGGAGGCCAGAGCCGACTGGGGAACGACCGACTGGGGACGCCCGCTCGGTGAAAACCCAGAAAACGGACAGAGCAAGTAAGGTGTGGAGCTCTAGTCAAACGCAATACCAAGGACCGTACCATGTACACCTGCTGGACAGTACTATTAGGTCATGTCCGATGGGTACTTTATAACCTTTTGACATGTCAGAACACCAACAGTGTTGTGGGGGGCCGACATTTGACCTATAGTATGGTAGGCACCGACATTTGCCATACTAGAAGAACACGGTGGAACCAACCACATGCATCCAGCCATCAACAATATTGTGGGCGCCGACAAACCACCTTGTACCCGACGGCGTGGACAACAAGACTAGGTAGCACACATAGTCTCTTTCTCTCACACTCTCTCTCTTGTAAAGCCATCCCCTTCATCTATAAAAGGGGATGTGCTCTCTCCAAAAGGAGGACAATTCGAACAACCGACGATTCACATAGACCAGGATTCAGACAGTTGATTCTGATTCTCTCTGCTTGGCTCTAGAACTCTAAAGCCAGACAGAGCATACGTTCAAACACTTAGCGCACATTGGAGCTCCCGTCACTCTCGGTCCTTTGGTCTGGAGTTCGACCGGACCTCTGATACACCCCATCTTACCCCCCCCCCCCTCGTTTGTAACCCCACAGCAAACTTCGAGCACCTAGGCTCAGGAATAAAGTCACCGATCGACTCAAACTGGACGTAGGGCATGTTGCCTGAACCAGCATAAACCTTATATCATTGAGTGCTAGGCCACATCCGATCACAACGTACGGTAAAACTACAAATATTTACGTGTTGGTCACTTTTCGCATCGACAGTTGGCGCCGTCCGTGGGGAGGACGCCGTACGTTCACGCTTTTGGACATCGGATGGCCCACCTTTCCGCCACCTTCGGCATGGCGGGCTCAAGCGATACGACTCGTTTTGGTTCGCTGGAGTTTCCCGCACTCCCACCTATTGGGATGTGGGTTCCTCCCGTCTTCGAGCCATCCCAGGCCTTCCTCTTCGAAAGCCTAGACTTCGTCACCGACCGGCTTGGTGTGCTTCACCTCCGCGAGGAGGCACTTGTCCCGGCGCCCATCGGAGGAGGAACGCCATCCATCGGCTTCAGGCCACCCGGCGACCTCTCCGATGAGGCACCTGCGCTTCGCTCCGAGCCCACACTCGGCTCAAACCCCACTGTGAGTAATGTACATACTATTCTTTACTCGCTTTTTATATTCTCCGCCGACTCTCCGGAGGGACTCCGCTGTCCCTGCCGCGATCGTCGTACGACTAGTTCCCCTACGGCCTCGCGTCCCCCATGGACATGTATGCCCGGGGGCTCCGAAGGATGCTGGCGCCGCTTCCTCTCACATCCGAATTCATGGGGATAGCGAGCTATGCTCCCGCTTCTTTCCACGACCTCATGGATGACGAGGTTGAGAACGATGGCTCCAGCATCGGTGATGTCATGGCACCTAGCCACCCTCTGTCCCAGGAGTGCGCTATGGCGGATGCCCCGGGATAGCCGCCGCTGGTGGTGGAGTCTCTATAGATCCACACCCCTTCGTACCCTCGCACGGAGGCCCTCGCATGTGTGTAGGAGCACGGCGAGGAGCTACGACAAAGGCGGCAGAACCAGCCGCCACCTGCGCTGGCGCGCTCATTGCAGCACGCTGCGCCCCACGCGTGTAACCCAGCGAGCGGCGCCTGGGGTCGCGCTCGCCAGGTCCAGCGTAACGTCATGGATGGGGGGAATGATCCCCCACAGTTTGCTCAGGCCGACCAGAACATCGCTGCAGCGACGATGCTTCTACGTGGCCTTCCAGAGCCTGTCGACCCCCAGGAGCAGGCAGTCCACCGAAACTTCCGGGCGCTGGTGGAAACTATCGCCGTTCAGCAAGCGGAGAGCTCTGCATTGTGACACCGACTTGCGGCCTCTCTCCCCACCAGGGGAGCAGGGACGCACCAGACGCATCGCTCCATCCGCTCAGATCTACAGCCACCGAGCGCAGAACAGGAGGCTGCGGCCGCACATGGCTTGACCTAGCGCCCGCTCCACACCGGCCACCTGTGCACGAATGACTCAGGCTGAACTGAGATGCTCGCAGTGTCATCAACAACTAGTGTCAGGCCTGGCATGATGATGATGTCCATCGGGCGGCTGTGAGAGCAGGTAGCACGGGCTCTGGTCGGACCATCGAGGGGACCGATGAGACGCACCCTAGGCATGGTCGCCAACCGGACGACTAGAGTTCAGGCCCGGATGGCCCGGGACCATGGGCCTTTAGCCGACGCATCCAGAGAGCGCCATTCCCACAGCGCTTCTGACCGCCTACCAACATCGCCAAGTATACTGGGGAGATGAACCCAGGTATATGGCTCGAAGACTTCCGGCTCACCTGCCGAGCCAAAGGAGTGGATGATGACCACTTCATCATTCAATACCTCCCCATTTGCGTGGGGGAACATGTTCGAGCGTGGCTCGAATTCCTCCCGCACGACAGCATCCACGACTAGGCGGACCTCAAGAGGATCTTCGTCGGGAATTTCTAGGGAACGTATGATCGCCCGGGGAACTCCTGGGACCTCAAGAGCTGCCAGCAGGAGCCTAATGAGTCCCTATGGGATTACATCCGTAGGTTCTCAAAACCATGCAACTCCCTCCCTAATGTCGTCAACGTGGACGTCATCAGCGTGTTCCTCTCTGGGACAACCTGTGAGTCCCTGATCCACAAGCTTGTCTATCTGAAGCCTCGTACCATCCGTGACCTGCTTGACATCGCCATGAACCATGCCTCCGGCAAGGAGGCGGTCGGAGCGGTCTTCAACGGAGGCCCGGACAAGGGCCAGGCTAAGCGCGAGGATCAAGACGAGGGCCCCTCCACACTGAGGGGTAAAAAGAATAAGAAGGATCGTCGCCGACCGGACAACTCTACATTAGTTGCTGTGGCTGATCATGTGGGCAAGTAGCCCCAATAGGGCTAGCCTGACCACTTCGACAAGCTCATGGATAGCCCATACACCAAGCATGCCTACCCCGTCAAACACCTCTATGAGGACTACGAGCTCCTCAAGCGCTTCCTGTGACAGGCCGGCGGGTCAAAAGAAGGGAAGGGCAAGGAGGTAGCAGCCAAGAAAGGAGGCACGGTGGGCAAGGATGGGGACAGCTTTCTCGACCCCAAGGAATGCATCATGATCTTTGGGGGATCCGATGCCATCTACTCCAAGCGCCAACATAAGGTGCCCTATAGAGAGGCATGTGTCGCTGAGATGGCTGTCCCCTCCTTCCTTAGCTGGTCGGAATCTCCAATCACCTTTGATCAGAGGGACCACCCTTCCCACGTCACCAGACCGGGTCGCTACCCGCTCATCATCGACCCCATCGTCTGCAAGAAGCGCCTCACCAAGGTGCTAATGGACGGATGTAGCGGCCTCAACATCCTCTATGTTGACACCCTTGACGCCATGCACATCCCCTGGTCAGAGCTCTGTCTAGTGAGCTCTCCCTTTCATGGCATGATCCCGGGGATGCAGGCTGACCCGCTCGGGCAGATCAACTTGCCCGTCACGTTTGGTGACTGAGCCAACTTCTGCTCGGAGGTCCTCACCTTTGAAGTGGTGGACTTCCTAGGGTCCTACCACACCATCTTGAGGCGTCCATGCTACGCCAAGTTCATGGCGATCCCCAACTACACATATCTCAAGCTGAAGAAGCTGAGACCAAATGGCGTCATCACTGTGGGTAGCACCTTTTCGCACGCCTACACATGTGATTGTGAGCATTTCGAGCTCGCCACTGCCATCATCAACTCAGCCGAGCTCCCTCAGCTCGGAGAATCATTGACTCTAGTAGTCCCGGACTATAACAAACCAACCTCCTCAACTGCCTTTCGCCCGCTCGAGGAGACTAAGGCGGTGGGGATCAACCCCACCGACCCAACCAAGATGGTGCGGATTAGGACCCAGCTCTCGGCCAAATAGGAATGCGAGCTCGCTGACTTTCTATGCGCCAACCGCGATGTCTTCGCTTGAAAACCTTCTGACATGCCAGGCATACCACGGGAAGTCATCGAGCACACATTACGCCTCGTCCCGGGCTCTAAGCCCGCCAAGCCATGCCTGCGTCGCTTTGACAATGAGAGGCGTCGGGACATAGGCAAGGAGGTAACCAAACTCCTAGCAACCAACTTCATCAAGGAGGTATACCACTCCGACTGGCTTACCAATCCTATTCTTGTTAAAAAGAAGACTAGGAAATGGAGAATGTGCGTTGATTATACTGGCCTCAACAAGGCATGTCCAAAGGACCATTTTCCTTTACCACGCATAGACCAGATAGTCGACTCCACCTTAGGATGCGAAATCCTCTCCTTTCTGGATGCCTACTCAGGCTACCACCAGATCACGGTGAAAGAGTCTAACCAGCTTGTGACTTCGTTCATCACTCCGTATGGTTCGTACTGTTACATAACCATGCCTTTCGGTCTGAAGAACGCTGGCGCCACCTATCAATGGTGCATGCAGCAATGCTTCGCCGATCAAATCGACCCGCTCGATCAGCCTGACCAAGTCGAGCGACCGAAACCAACAATCGCCGTCTATGTTGATGACATAGTGGTCAAAACGGCTCAAGCTTGCGACCTGATCGTAAACTTGGTCGCGACATTCGCGAACCTCCAAAGGTTCAACATCAAATTGAATCCCAAAAAATATGTCTTCGGGTTTCCAAAGGGGAAGCTGCTTGGATACATCATGTCCAAACGCGGCATCGAGGCCAACCCCAAAAAAATCACGGCCATCTCCAACATGGGCCCCATACGCAATGTCAAGGGCATACAAAGGCTCACCGGCTACTTGGCCACCCTGAGCAGATTCATCTCCTGGCTAGGTGAGCGCGGGACGTCGACGCCTCTCTACAAACTCCTCAAAAAGATGGACACGTTCATCTGGACTGAGGAGGCACAGCAGGCTCTAGAAAGCCTCAAAGCGTCACTGACGTTAGCCCCAATCCTCGCCGCTCTCGAATGGGGAGAACCCCTCCTCCTCTACATCGCAGCAAGCAACCACATGGTGAGCGCCACCCTAGTCGTCGAAAGGGAGGAGCCAGGACACCACCTTAAGGTCCAACGACCTGTATACTTCATTGGGGAGGTACTCACCGATCCCAAGGTTCGGTACCCCTAGGTGCAAAAACTCCTATACGCCGTGCTGATGGTGACCCAAAAGCTTCTGCACTACTTCACCGACCACAAAGTCTCGGTCATCACTTCATACCCGCTCAGAGACATCATCCGCAACCGCAACGCCATGGGACGAATCTCCAAGTGGGCACTCGAGCTAATGGGCCATGACATTAGGTATATCCCCTGTACCACTATTAAGTCTCAGACTCTCGTGGACTTTGTCACCGAATGGACAGAGGTCTAGCTCCTGACCCTAGATGTCACCCACAAGAACTGGACGATGTACTTCGATGGGTCCGTAATGGCGCCCTGCTCAGGGACTGGAGTGGTTCTAATCTCTCCGGATGGGAGTAGGCTTCGCTACGCAATCCACCTCCACTTTTCGACCTCAAACAATGCCACAGAATATGAGGCCCTCATCAACAGACTGCGCATCGCCATCGAGCTCGGCACTATGCAGCCTACTTCCACGGCGACTCAGAGCTAGTCGTCGACCAGGTCATGAAGGAATCCTCTTGCAAAAGCCCCCTCATGATAGCATACTGCCAGGAGGTGCACAAGCTCGAGGACAAATTCTAGGGGATCGAGCTACACCATGTCCCCCGAAATGACAACGATGCCATCGATTTTCTCGCAAAATTGGCTACCAGGCGGGTTCCGTCTTCGGATGGGGTCTTCATCAACGACCTCCATGAACTGTCTACCTGCATCGTGGAAGGTCCAATCTAGACACACCCCGATGCCAACCCCACGCTCGGGGGCTCCGATCCCGATGCCCCCATGACGCCGTAGCCCACCGACATCACCGTGGTAACACTCGATCAAGCCAACTAGCGAGCGTCAATACTCGCCTACCTCCTCAAGGAGGTTCTCCCACCTGAAAGGACTGAAGCATGATGGATTGCTTGACGTGCCAAGACATTCGTCGCGATCAGTAACAAACTCTACAAACGGAGTCCATCGGGAGTACTCATGAAGTGCGTCCCTATCGACCAAGGCAAGCAGCTCCTCCTCGAGGTCCATGCCAGAATCTACAAACATCATGTGGCCCCTAGGTCGCTGGTCGGAAAAGCTTTTTGCCAAGGTTTTTACTGGCCCACCGCACTACGAGATGTAGAAGAGGTCGTTCGCAGGTGTGAAGGATGCCAGTTCTACGCTCGGCAAACTCATTTGCCAGCACAGGAGCTCCAAACCATCCCCATCACTAGGTCGTTCGTGGTCTAGGGCCTCGACATGGTAGGACCCCTCAAAAATGGCCCGGGCGGCTTCACTCCCCTACTTATAGCGGTCGACAAATTCACCAAGTGGATAGAAGCGAAGCCCATCACCAACATCCGCTCGGAAGAGGCAGCAAGTTCTTCCTTGATATCATCTACCGGTTCAGTGTTTCTAACTGTATCATCATTGACCACGGAACTAACTTCATCGGGAAGAAGTTTCTAGACTTTAGTGATGGATATGGCATCAGAATAGACTGGGTCTCGGTCAGACATCCACGTACTAACGGTCAGGTCGAGCGTGCTAATGGCATAGTCCTCCAAGGACTTAAGCCACGCATCTTTGACCGACTCAACAAGTACATCGAGCGATGGGTTATAGAGATACCAGCGATCCTCTAGAGCCTGAGAATGACCTCGAACCGATCCACAGGGTTCACACCCTTCTTCCTAGCCTACGGAGCTAAAGCAGTGCTGACCTCCGACCTCGACCACGATGCCCCAAGAGTGAAGGCCTTCGACCATGACCGAGCCGCGGAGGCTCAGCAAGACGTAGTCGACCTGCTCGGGGAGGCCCATGAGACGACCGTCATCCGCTCCGCTCGCTACCAGCAGACTCTCCGTAACTACCATGAGAGGAAAATCAGAGGAATGATCCTTGAGGTCAGAAACCTCATGCTTCGAAGGACCCAATCAACCAAGGAGAAACACAAACTCTCTCCACCTTGGGAAGGACATTATACGGTGACCGAAATGATCCAACCAGGCGCCTACCGACTGAAGGACGACAACGGCAACGTTCTCACTAACACTTGGAACATCGAACAGTTACATCATTTCTTTCCTTAAGAATTCGGTCTTACCGCTTTCTTTCATTCAACATTTGCTCCTACAAGCACCCTGGCCTGAACACTTTTGGCCTGGGTCGCTCGGGGGCTCCACGGGGGTGTGATACCACCTCTCTTTTTTACTATCATATGGTAAATACTTTTCTACCTGAACGAAAGGGTTGTCCGTTCCTTTAATTGCCTTACGTAACTTTGCTTTAAACATTCCGACCGATCACACCCCGCCATGACCTATGGTTACGAGCAGCTGAGCCTCACGGGCCATGCCTGGGTTCTTAAGGTGGCAGCCTATGGTTCAAAAGGGCAGGTGTGAAAAAGAAAGAATAAAAAACAAAGCTATGCTAGGGTAAAAATAAGGAACGGATGGGACAAGCTTCCCCTTATGAAGTGATTCATCACAAAACAAAATTGTTGTATTCATGAATACACAAAAATGTTCACACAGGGGGCTCCCCCATGAACTTATCCTTTACATGTGCTAATTACTTCTACTCTAAATACTACTGTGACCGCCTGGTGGCATCGGCTGACGGCGCGACCAGCGAAGGTAGGGGCTGCTCGCTCTCCGGCTGGACGACGTTCGGCTCGGTCGAAGGCGGGACGACATTCGCTTCTAACCCGGGCTCCACTCCATCTGTAGGCTGGACGATGTCTTCTTGACGCACGCCTTCAGCCGCGCCCACACGGTGAGCCTCCATCACCCATTGTGCGGAGACTTGCTCGGTCACCAACTGTGCATGTGGCAGCAAGCTTTCCTTGAGCGCATGGATGGCGTCTAGGCTCCAACCGTCGGCATACCTGCTATAGATGGCGGCGAAGTCTAGGTTCGGGTGGTGCGTCGCCACCGAAGTCAGCACCCCTGATGTCCCGTAGAACATCCCGTTGGAGATAAGCGCCCGAACTTCATCCGGGACCTCCGCTAGTCGGATGGCAGGCATGCTGGTGCTCAGTGCTAACCCAAACACTTCTGAGACAATGACCTAGGCGATGTTGTAGATTTGGTCAAGCTCCCCCTTGAGAGCATGTTGCTCTTCAAGGGACTTGGCTAGCGCCTCCTCATTCCGACCAATCATCGCCTTGGCCGTTTCCAGGTCCTGCTCCAGTGACCCAACCCTTCCGCCCGGTTCTAGAAGAAGGATGACAAGCTCAGAAGCAAGTTAAAGGAAAAACTAAGACATCAACCAAAAGCAGAATAGGTACATACCGAGGCGGGTGTTCTCAAGGATGGAGAGTCCTTCCTCCTACTAAGTCACCTGCTCAGGCAGCCGAGCGTTCACCTCCTCCGTCCTAAGCACCCGGCCTCGGAGCACGAGCACTTCCTGGTCGACCTCCGACCGTGCCTTCCGCTCTGACTCTAGGGCCTCCAGGGAACTCTAGAGCACCGCCTTGGTCTCCACCAGGGACTTCTAGAGTGCTACCTCAGTCTCCGCCTGGTGGACCTTTGTCGCGTCAAGTCCCCACTTAGCGGTGGTCGCCCGCTCCACCGTGAGCAGTTCCGTCGCCCGCGCTTCCGTCACCTCGGCCGCCCGGTCTTGAGACTCACGGCAGGTGGACTCTAGCTGGCGCTCGAGCTCAGTGACCTGCCACAACACCATGGCCTCCTGCTCCATCCGAGCGTGCTTTTCTCAGAGGAAACGGGACTTGTGGCTCGACATCTCCTCCAGACCCTGCAAAACAAGAAGTAAGCATGCTGAGGCAACTAGCGAAAGACCAAGGAGTCAAGGATGAATGCGAAAAACTTACCTCTGTGACACGGGGTAGGTTGACCATAACGGCCTAATGGACAGACTTTACTCGCTCTAGGGCCTCCTCGAGCCTCGCCCTGGTTTGGGCAAGATCGGACTCCATCGCGAGTCTTCTCCCCCCAAGAACATCCCAGAGCTGCACCCCCTCCTCATCTCGAAGGATGAACCAAGCCTTCCTTGGGTCGTTGGGGCAGGGCCACACTAGGTCATGGCCAGCCCCCAACCCGCTGGAAGGCCCAAGCGATGACCAGACCACCGTCAGTTCCTGAGCTGGTGCCGGCGGCTCCACCCCGGTGACTGCCTTGCCGGGCAGGGGGTCTCCACCTCCTTGACCCCATGGCCCATCGGTGGATGCTCTGCCTCCGGCCTAGCCACATCTCCTCCTGACCTCGACAACTCTGACCAGGAGGGTGAGCTGTGCGTCTTTCCGTCGGGCGAGGCAGGGAGCCTGGTCTCCCTCCTCACTTCTACCATGACTGTTGGGGGAGGGGCCGCAAGGGTCACCTCTAACCCAACCTTTGTCGTTGTAACCGGGATCACCGCCAACACCGTCGTCACCGCTGCCGCCATACTTGCGATCGACCGGGAGGGCACAGCCCCTAGGAGGCAAGGTCGCTCCGCCGCCAGCCTGCTTTCCCCACCGCTCATCGCAAATCGGTGCTGGCTGGGTCTCCACTCCTCCCGCACAGGAGGTGGGGCAATGCTCAACCCCATCAGTATCTGGCCCATGTCAAAAGAAATAGGTCAGTCGCGCTAAAAAAACTCAAACTATGAGATCGAAAAGAAACAAAGAATGCATACTAGGACATAAGTGGCAAGGCTCTAAAGCCTCGACCCGCTGGCAATGGCCCCACTAGACGAGGGCCGCTCAAAGGTCACAAGCCACGCCCCCTCACTTCGACTGGGGGGGAGTCGACCCGGTCGGCTCCCGATCAGCCCATGAGTCACCACGACAGTCGGCTCGGGGCATGCCGACCGAAGCAACTGGTGGGGCATCCCCTCGTTGTGGGTCACGCACCGGCGCCATCCCCAAAGATGAACAGGTGCGAGACCGCTCCTCTGACCGACCGGCCTACCTCGCCACGCCCGGAGCAGGTGGGGACAAGGCCGACGATGCCTTCGAAGGGCGTGGCGACCTTGTCCGCTTCACCTCCCGCTCAATGATGGCGTTTGAGCTCGTGGCGTGCTTCCTTGGCGTGGGAACATCGCCATGCCTCTCTATGTCCTGCCCACCACAGGCAGACGCGGTCACAGGCATGCGATGCTCTGCCGAGGTCACAATGGCGTCCCGGCCTCCTTCATCTTTGGAGGTGCTCACCTCGCCTCCTAGCTCTGTTGGCTCCTCCGACTCGAGCTCTGCCTCGACATCACTCCAATTCTCACCGGCCCACACCCGTCGGGCGATCTCCACCTCCTTCCCGTGCTTCCTCTGAGCCTTCTTAGCTCTCTTCTTCTTCTTATTGACCGTCGCCCCCTTTAGGGCAGCTTATCGAGCCACGCCCTCTGGCCCCTTCGGGAGATGCGGCCAAGATTTATAACCGGTAAGTCCCTATGAAACGGATGGCTTAAAGTCAAAATTATAGGAGGGCGAGATCAATAGGGACACGGAATAAGGAGAGGAGAACGTACCAGATTGGGTAGCTTCCTGGCATGGAGAGGTCCGGGCTTTCCTTCAAGGGTCTCCTAGGCCTTCAGTTGCAGCACCCGGTCGAGTCGGCTCCAAACTTTGTCCTTTGCTAGCTCCACCAGCGATGCATGGTTGGGGTCCATCGGGCTAGAGTACAACCACATTGGCCGCATCCTTTCCACCAGTAGGGCGACCCGACGGTGGAAGAAGGTGTGGAACACCCGCACCCTGTCGAGGCCATGCTGCAACATCTTCTGGAGCTCCACCCCGATGATCTCTAGCTTGTTCTGCCGGCTAGAGGGGCCCCACGACCAGGTCTCCCGCCTCTTCGGCCTCCTACTGGTGAACGACGGGAATGGTGCTTCCATCGGGTTCTTGATGTAGAACCACTCCCTATGCCACCCCTAATTGGAGTCACAGTTGGTGTACACGGGGTAGGAGCCCGATGAGCTTGGCTTCTTCTACAGGGCGAAGCCACCAACTAACACGATCCTAGTCGGCTTCCCCTCCGACAAAGCTCACCCGGTGAAGATCCACCAAAAGAAGTCCACGTGCGGCTCTATCTCGAGGAAGGCCTCGCAGACGGTGACAAAACCAGTGACATGCAGCACCCCAGTCGGATTGAGGAGCTATAGCTTCAGGCCCCACTTATTGAGGGGCCTGCATAGGAACCAGTGCATGGGGTATCCTAGCCTGAGCTCATGGAAGGCAAGGAAGGAGACAACCTCGCTGGCCCGAGGTCATGGAAAAGCCTCCCCCATAGGGGCCTTCCAGTGCGCCACCTCCTTTGGTGGAAGCAGCCCCTTCTCGGCGAAGGTGGCCAGCACCGTCTCATCCACATTGGATGGCCTCCAGCTCGACATCTCGCTTCGGACTCACAAATAGATCTATGAGTTCTCTTCTCCCTCGCTCTACCCTTCTTCTCCTAGGAACCATCGTGGCACACGAATGCTCTTATCGAGAAGGAAAAAGGAGGAGAGGTGGTAGTTAGGGAATAGGCGAAGGAATGGGACAAAAACCCTCTCCCTTCCCCTATTTATGAAGGAGACGTAGTAGTTTGATAAAGGCAAAGGATTGGGGCGAAAAACCCTCTCCCTTCCCCTATTCAACATGGATGGGAATATGTGGGGGGTACGACCTCGGATACCCACGACAGACCACATGGGCTGTGCCCTCAAGGGCGGCCCAGCCCACATGACGAAGCCTTGCGGGCCACGACTCTGCTCGGCACCTCCCGCAAGACATCTAGAAGATATCCTGAAGATACTACGAGATCTGTTAGGATATGTATGATCCCAAGATTCATGTAATCAGTTATTACTTTCCAGTTATCTCTCAGATCTAACCAACTTGTAACCCTGCTCCCCGGACTATATAAGGCGGGCAGGGACCCCCTCCAACCTCACGCAATATCATACGATAGCTAATACAAATCAACAGACCACAGGAGTAGGGTATTACGTCATACTGATGGCCTGAACCTATCTAACTCGTGTGTCTCTGTTGCCTTCTTGTTCTTGATCACACGCTTCTCTGTCGATCAATCTACCTTTGTGGGATACCCCTTGGAGGACTGCCGATGATATTCTGTCAACATTTGGTGCACCAGGTAGGGGCTTGCATGCTATTTCCTTGTCGAACAAGATGGCTTTTTCCACAGGCTCTTCGTCCCTCCCGCAGCCTGGCCAGATCTTCACGGTCGGATCGATCTCGTGGATCATCAACGCTGATGGAGTCAGAGACCTCCTTGAGCCGGTGCAGATTAGTTCTATGCCGATCACCCCCGTGCCTACGATAGTAGATCCGATCTCGAAACTGCCTCCGAGGTCACCTTCATCGATGACTCATCGCTCACTTCCTCACTACCAGAGGAGGCAGATTAACAATGACGATATGATCGCATCTATCAATCGGGTTGGTCTGAAGCTCACCGATTGCATCTCCATCGCCGAATTAGCTCTAGCCACTCTGGTCCAGCGCCAATCACCCACCGATCTAGATATGTCGGAGGCTGCTCAAAAAACTCTAGAAGTTGCGACTCTGCCCTTTGGGCTCACCAACGTTGACGCCACCTTCCAAGACGGCCTAAGGGGAAAATTCGCCGACCAGGTGGGAGATGTCCATCCGCTCACCGACCAGATCGCCGACCAACCTCCGCCGGCTGTCAACATGCTCCACGTCGGCCGATGCTCTAGAGCGTCCCTCTAGACCATCCTGGAGCAGAATCCAGACTCTGAGACCTAGGGCTCTACGGAGACCCTCGCTGAAACCTTCACCGAGCAACTTCCTCTCCCTCCATTCTATGGTGGCGCAATCTTCAACGTCAGCGTCGACAGCTCCCCTTAGAATGGTGAAACCGAGGAAGAACGCACCGCTCACGAGAACCAGAACATCAACCGCGCACAACGCCGAGCAAACGAGGTTACCCTTGAGATGGCCGAGCAGCAGCTTGACTCGCAAGGAATGCCACTCCAGCACAACCTCAACGACGAGTTTCTCCGTGTTGATGGCCACGATGTCTACAAGACTCCAAGCGCCAACCTAGCCATGGCTGCCAATGAGCTCGCCTGGCTCCCATAGACACTAGAGGTCGCTAAGGTCGCCGCAATGCTTAAAGCGGTGCATTGTCAGGTCAATGAGATCCACCAGGAACAGAGACCTTCACACTCCACAACTTTGATTCGCCGATCAGTCACCACAAGATCCGATCGTCGCCCAAGTCGCTTCACCGACCAGCGTCGCGATGACAGGCAACCCCTCTAGGGTGGAGCTAGGGGCAACCACATTGAACATCACCGCCAACCCGACTAGGAGGACAACCAGGACGTCCGAGTGCACCTCAACAATCTTTGAGATGCATGATGATGTATCGACGAATGCAGCTTCGGCCACCATGAAGACGAAGTACACCGCTGCCAGGAGTATGAGCAAGAGTACGGTAACCGAGACTCAACTCTCGAGCCACTCGTCGACGGCAATGCTGCAGACGATGGCACCGACAACCCCAAGGGACCCTCGGCATTCACAAGGGAGCTTCGAACACTTCAGTGGCCCTGTGGTTTCAAGATCACTAGGGTCGAGCCCTACGAAGGAAGGATGAACCCGACATAGTGGCTGCAGGCTTACGCCACTACTGTCCGCGCCGCTGGAGGAGACACTAGTGTCATAGCAAACTATTGTGGCAGAACCTCCTAAGGAATCGGGCCCACATGCACCTATCGTTGTCTTAACAGACCTCTGATAGCGTACACGAGTTCCCAACAACTCAACAGGTCTGTCGGGTGTCCTCGGGAAACCCGAATCATCCATGTTTCTCTTTTCAACAGGATCCCAATCACAGTCATTGCAGATTACAACAGGTTATTCAAATATACACCAGAGTAAAAGATAGCGGAAGTCTTAAGATAACATAGTTACAAACCAGTTGTTTTCAAACTTACAATACCAAAGTGTCATACAACCATAGTAGCGGGATAATATTACATTAACTTTATTTATCAAACAAACTAGTGCCTTGTCCAAAGGCCATTCTTCATTCCTCATCGTCATTGACTTCAAACACAGACATGCAGCAGGGACCAAAACAAGCCTGCGCATGTGACTCACCTGCAACAAGGGTTGACAAACCCTGAGTACAAAGGTACTCAACAAGACTAACCCGACGTAATGGGGTGTAAGACTTTTAGAGATGCAGGGGTTTGGGGCAAGGTAAGGATGTAGCAAGATTCAAAAGTTCTTTGCCAAAAGCTTACTATTCTTCATTCTATTTTCAAGTTTTACCACTAAGTACCTTTTGTTCATTATCTCAAACTAAATGTACATTTCTTGTATTCCATTCATTCTCATTCCATTCTTTTCTCATATTTTAGTAATTCACCAGTACTACATTGCTTCTGTAATGAATCGAGTCTCCATAACCGCGGAGCACCGGCAATTCGAATTGATTCAAGTCCCAGCTGGGGATTCCTTATCACACAACATATGTAGAACTTAATCTTGCATATATCAACCTCGCTATCGGATCCTCCTATACTAAGCCGTCTCCACGCCACCCGAGAGCACAGCACACCTCAAATCCGGCCACATTCCAGCCACAAGGGTACACGCTACTCCCGCCATCTCTCCACTCCCAGTGCGTGGGCATTCGTCTTAGTATCGGATTAGCCGAAGTAGGCTTACCGGAGTATGTGACTAGTACTACAAAGTGTCTCGTTCAGAAGATCCACAATGAGTGGCGTTTAAGCGACATAGTCAGCAACATTACCCAACATTCAAGATAAGTCACCCGACTAGTCTCTAGTTCATTCAACATTCTTTCTTTCTTTGGCCAGTATGCCATCTTTGATTGTATCGAAACTTTTACTTTGAAAGCCTACCATAAAGCATACTAAGCATTCTACGCTTTTGTAAATGAAAACATCTTCAAGGATGGTAAACAATTAACAAGGTAGGTAATGCATCAAGTAGGTAACATTTGAAGTAATCAACTTAATGCAGTAAGTAACATAAGTGATAAACTTTTCAAAGTAACAAGGTAATGGCTTAATGCATAAACCGGGGCTTGCCTTCGTTGACGATTTCCGGTTCCGGATTAGTACCACAATTATCAAATCCCGTGACAACCGGGGATTCTTCCAGAACTTGCTCAACTAGAATCGTTTCGTTCTCGGGTTCTACACGAAATGATAACATATGCTTTAACATGATGATAATGTAAACATGATGCTTTCACGGCACATGAAATGTAAAAAAAACACCCGCATTGGATTTTATTTCACGGTACAGTTGCAAGCCAACAAACCAACCTGTAACTCTATCATTAAGAACCACACATGTGACTTGACCTAATGGATCTTGGAACCCTACTAGTCACAAAACATGACCAAAACAAGATCCAACACTAATCAACACTTAGGGTTTCGACGAGTTAACTTGTTAATGACTTTTGTTATCACATGAAATGTCATTAAGATTTACTAATTACAAATTAGATATGAGTTCAAATACAAATTAAGGTACTAAGGATCATTATAAGTTAATGACCCAAGGTCAACAATCAATTCTAAAGTCAAACAAATCTTAATTGATTAAACATTGATTAAATGAATAATTAATTAAATAATTAAGTCTACATTAGGTATAAAATAAACTTTGTCCAATTAAGCTCAAATTTTTATGTAAGCTTCCTCATGATAAATTAGTGTACCAAAATAAATTTCATAATTTTTGGAGTTATATAGTGACCTACAAAAATCATGGAAATTGCATTTTTCAATTAATGGACTAAATATTTGAACATTAAAAATTTATTCAAATTCCAAGTTTCAAATTTTTAAATCATACTAGAACATGTACAGAAGCTACCCACAAATTTTCAGAATTTTTGGATGTGTAAATAAATTCCTACAAAATTGCAAAATTTCTGCACTATTCAAAATCAGAAAATAACAATTTTCACTGTTCTTCTTCTCCCTTCTCACTGACAGACTGACCCCACGCGTCAGCGACAGGGAACAAGACACGGCGGCGTGGCCAGCTCCGGCCAGCAAAACGCGCCGGTGGTGACTCTCTGGTGAGACGGACTGCTCCTACATGATCTATACCAAGTCGCGCATCTATCCCAAGCCTCAGAACAGAAAAGGGCACACCGGATGGAACTCGACGCCTGCCATGGCGACTCGGACCCGACGGTGGTCGATGTAACTAGGGCTACGGCGCAGTAGAGTCAAAGGAAGAGTGAGCAACATGCTCAGGAGCTCACCGTGATCACGATGATGTATTCGGTGAAGATGGAGATAGTCTAGAGCAGCCTGGCCACGGTGAGGGCAGTCGCGGCGGAGCTCCGACCGGTCACGGGGAAGACGGGTTGCGCCGGGCGATTCCGGCCAACATCAGCGACGAGAGCAAATCAAGGAGGAGCGCAAGACCAATGCGATCGCGTTGACGTAGCTGGGAACGACTGACGCGGCTCGACGAGGCCTACGGCGAGCGGCGGAGCTACGCGGTGGCGGAGCAGAGCAGAGGGGAAGAATGGGAATGACGGCGGCGACTATGGCTATTTATAGCCGAGATGAGCTCGCCCGGCTGCGATAGCGCACGACGGAGACGCCACGGCGACAGTGACGTGACTGCGCGCGGGAAAGCGGCGAATTTGATCGGCGGTGACCCCCCCCCCCCCCCCGTGTGGCGCCGGCGGCAAGCAGTAAGGTGGAGATGATTTTTGAAATAATTACAGAACTGCCACTGCTTTCATTTTTCAAATTACTCAGAAATTTTCTAAAGAAGTTGAAAATCTCCAAAAAATGAAAGTTGTTCAATTTTTCAAGTACTACAACTTTGGTTTAAGAAACATTTTCAAATTCTGCCTCTATTTTGAAATTCAAATTTGGGGTACATTTAAAGATTTGAATCATTTCAAAATTACTCCAAATTTTATATGTAAACTTGAAAAACTTTGAATACCAAAGTTGATCTTCATAAAATAATCTCCAACTTTGCTTTTTGCCTCAACCCCAAATTCCTCATGGATTTTGAATTGGTAAAAAGGGGCAAAAAGGACTTTTATAATTTGAATATGAATTCAAATTTGATTTGTCTTCCTTTCACTTAGATTTTGATTTTTGACTAGTAACATGGCCCATTTAGGATTATTTGAGTCAAAGGACATATGACCTCACATGATCACATGAAATTTAACCTTTGTGGTCATGATCTGTATTTAGGGTTTTTGAAACACATCACATGAAATAACAGTATTATGAAATAAACCTTATTTAGTGAATGCATTCAAAACTTTATACTATATGAATGCTTTGCAATGCACATGATGACATGTCAAATTTTAGTATTAGGTCAAAACACCAGAGGTGTTACAACTATCTTCCCATCATGCTCACGCCAGCCGCCATGAGCTGGTTTACCAGCATTGCCCCAGACTCCATCAGATCCTGGGAAGAGCTAAAAAAGTCTTCACCGACAATTACATGACTATGTGTACTCGGTCGGGCACCAAGCATGATCTGAACTGTATCAATCAAAAGCCGTCCGAGCTCCTCCGTAGCTACATCCGATGCTTTTCCAAAATGAGGAATTCTATTCCCAATATCACAGAAGCTGAGGTCTTCACCGCCTTCATCCAAGGACTCCACCACCGCGAGCTTCGCTCCAAGTTTAACCGCAAGTCACCTACCGGGATTGGCAAGATGATCACGACCGCCAACCAGTACGCCAACACCGAGGAAGCCGAGGTGCGCTTCAATGAGGATGCGGGCACTCATCGCCCAACACGTCATTACGATGACCGCCCCGATGATCGAAGCCACAATGACCGCTGCTATGATGACCGTAGTTACCATCGTGACAGCGGCCGTGATTGACCTGAAGGACCCAAGTCTGGCCAAAATCGCCGCCGCCGGCCAGACCACATCGTTGCCACCGTCAATGAACCTTGGGCCTAGCGCAACTACGATGAGCAATATAAGAAGATCCTCAATGACCCGTGCCCTCTCCACAAGAACGTCAAACACAAGATGAAGAACTGCCTCGGTTTGGCTAAGGAGTTCTAGGACAAAAAGCTAGACAACGACGCCAACAACGGAGCCAGAGGCCACCGACCACCTAGGGGCTATAACAATGCCTTCTAGGACCACAACAAGGTGGTCGCCACCATCTTCGGGGGCCTCGCCTCCACCGAGAGCAGAAGAGAACGGAAGCTTGCCGCACGGCGGGTGCTCGCCATCACTATAGAAGACGCTGCCACCAACCCTAGCTATTGCCCATGGTCTGAGGTCCCCATCACCTTCAGCAGGGCTGACCAGTGGACAAACATCCCCTACATAGGGTGTTTCCCCCTCGTCCTCGACGCAACCATACAGAAGGTGCTTTTCTAGAAAGTGCTCGTCGATGGTGGGAGCGCTCTGAATCTCCTCTTCACCGAAGCCCTAAACGAGCTGGGCCTCGGGTTATCAGATCTTACACCCTTCGACTCCTCCTTTTGTGGTGTGGTACCTACTAGGGCCTCCAAACCACTTGGAGAGATCACCCTACCAGTATAGTTCAGCACGGCAAGCAACTACCACGTTGAGCACATCAACTTCTACGTCGCTGACTTCAACACCGCCTACCATGCCATACTTGGCCGGCCAGCTCTGGCCAAGTTCATGGCTATACCACACTACGCATATCTAGTGCTAAAGACGCCTTCGCCTGCAGGAGTTCTGGCTCTACGGGCCAACCTATCCATCGCTTACACCTGCGAGACAGAGAGTCTCGCCCTCGTTGAGGCCACCGACCTCTCCATCTAGATGGCCAGCATGGTCACCGAAGCCAAGATGATGCCCGCCGACGACATGGAGATCCTAGAGCTGGAGCGTCCTCGCGCCTCCGCTAAGTCCAAGGAAATAAAGGAGGTCGGCCTCGGCCTCGATGACCCCTCTAAGACCATGAAGATTGGGCTACCCTTGACCCCAAATAGGAAAGCGCGCTCATCTCCTTCCTACGTGCCAACGCCGACATGTTTGCTTAGAAACCTACAGACATGCTGGTGGTACCACGGGAGAAGATCGAGCAGTCCTTGAATGTCTCACCGACGACCAAACCGATCAAGTAGAAACTCTGCCGATTCGCGCCAGACAAGAAGGAGGCTATTAGGGTAGAAATAAAATGGCTCTTAGCTACCGGATTTATAAAAGAAGTGTATCATCCTGAGTGGTTAGCAAACCCTGTTCTCGTTTGAAAAAAAGAATAAAGAATGGAGAATGTGCGTTGATTACACTGATATTAACAAACACTGCCCTAAAGACCCCTTCGGTTTGCCTCGGATAGACGAGGTTGTAGACTCCACCGCCGGCTGCGAACTGCTCTCCTTCCTTGACTATTACTTCGGTTATCACCAGATCTCCCTCAAGGAAGAAGACTAGATCAAGACATTGTTCATCACGCCCTTCGGTGCGTACTGCTACACCACCATGTCCTTCGGACTCAAGAACGCTGGGGCGACTTATCAAAGGGCTATTCAGATGTGCCTCGATCAACAGATCGGCCACAACATCGAAGCTTACATCGACGATGTGGTCGTCAAGTGCAACACCACCGATGATCTTATCGCCGCCCCCAGAAGAAACATTCGCCAACCTTAAAAGGTACCGATGGAAGCTGAACCCTTCAAAGTGCATCTTTGGAGTTCCATTTGGTATACTCCTAGGCTACATTGTCAGCGCACGAGGCATTGAGCCCAATCCTGACAAGGTCTCCACCATCACCAATATGAAACAGCCAACATGCATCAAGGATATACAAAAGCTTACAGGCTGCATGGCAGCTTTAAGCCGCTTCATATCACGCATCGGTGAAAAAGGGCTACCGTTCTTCAAACTCCTGAAGGCTTCCAAGTGCTTTTCCTGGTGGAAGGAGGCAGACATAGCCTTCGAGCAGCTCAAGTTATTCCTAACAAAGCCTCCGATCATGACGGCGCCATGGCCAGACGAAACTCTCCTGATCTACATCGCCGCTACTTCTCGTGTCGTCAGCACAACCATTGTGGTCGAACGCGAGGAGGTCGGGCACGCCTATAGGGTGCAACGTCTGGTATATTTCATCAGCGAGGTTCTCAACGAGCCCAAGACTCGTTATCCTTAGGTCCAGAAGCTACTATACACCATACTGATCATGTCGCGTAAGCTCTGCCACTACTTCGAGTATTACAAGATCACCGTGGTCACCGAGTTCCCTCTGGGGGACATTCTCCGTAACAAAGAGGCCAACGGCCATATCATCAAGTGGGCTATTGAGCTTGGCACTTACTCCATTGAATTCAGAAGCAGGCCTACCATCAAGTCTCAGGCGCCTGCTGATTTCGTTGCTGAGTGGACCGAGATCCAAGATCTCATCGCCACCACATGCCCCGAGCACTGGGTGATGTATTTCGACAGCGCCCTTAACATCAACGGTGCTTGTGTGGGCATTTTGTTCATTAAGCCGCCCAAGGATAAGCTCTGATACGTTCTCCGGATACACTTTCTGGCCTCCAACAACGCTGCCGAATATGAAGCATGTCTCCACTGACTCCGTATAGCCGTTGAGCTCGGCGTCAAACGTCTCATGGTATATGGGGACTCAGCGCTGGTCATTAACCAACTTAACAAAGACTAGTCTTGCTCTAGTGAGAAGATGGATGCATATTGCACCGAAATTAGGAAGCTTGAAGGGAAGTTCTACGGTATCAAGTACCACCACGTGGTACACGATCAAAATCAGCTCGCGCGCACCCACTGTCAAAACAAAAATCCCCTAGATGATTCTACCCAAATCGCCCGGGGGCTCCTATCGAGTTCATAAACTTGAGGTCTCTCATGGACCTGCTTCCCAGTAAAAGCTCAGCCCAACAGACGACGTTGCAAACAACGCGTAACTCCTGGGCCGGCCCAAAAACCTAACGACAGGCCATAAGGGTGATCCAGTCTCTGACCAGAAGGCCTGGTCAAGGAGAAACGGCGCTCGCTTCCCACTCCGGCCCGCCTATCCGACTGGAAGGCCTGGTCAAGGAGGAACAACGCTCGCTTCTAACTCCGGCCCATCTCTCCGATCAGAAGGCCTGGCCAAGGAGAGAACAACGCTCGCTTCCGACTCTGGCCTGCCTCTCCGATTGAAAGGCCTGGCCAAGGAGGAACGACACTTGCTACTGACTCTGGCCCGCCTCTCCGACCGAAAGGCTTGGCAAAGGAGAGGACGACGCTCGCTTCCGACTCTGACCAACTTCTCCGACCGGGAATACACCAAACCTCTACTTACAGCTCTTCTCCGACCGGGAGGCCAGGGCCGACTGGGGAACGACCGACCGGGGACGCCCGCTTGGTGAAGACCCAGGAAACGGACAGAGCAAGTAAGGCAGGGCGCTCTAGTCAAACACAATACCAAGGACCGTACCCTACATACCTACAGGACAGTACTGTCAGGTCATGTCAGAAGGGTACTTTATAACCTTCCAAACTTGTCAGAACATCAATAGTATTGTGGGCGCCGACATTTGAACTACAGTATGGTAGACGCCAACATTTGCCATACCAGAAGAACACGGTGGAACCAACCACATGCATCCAGCCATCAACAGTATTGTGGGCGCCGACAAACCACCTTGTACCCGACGACGTGGGCAACAAGACTAGGTAGCACACACACTCTCTTTCTCTCACACTCTCTCTCTCTTGTAAAGCCATCCCCTTCATCTATAAAAGGGGATGCACTCTCTCCAAAATGAGGACGATTCGAACAACCGACGATTCACATAGACTAGGATTTAGATAGTTGATTCCGATTCTCTCTGCTTGGCTCTAGAACTCTAAAGCCAGACAAAGCATACGTTCGAACACTTAGCGTACATTGGAGCTCCCGTCACTCTCGGCCCTTCGGTCCGGAGTCCGGCCAGACCTCTGATACCCCCATCATACTCCCTCTCGTTTGTTACCCCACAACAAACTTCAAGCACCTGGGCTCAGGAATAAAGTCACCGACTGACTCAAACTGGACGTAGGGCATGTTGCCTGAACCAGCATAAACCCTGTATCATTGAGGGCTAGGCCACATCCGATCACAACGTACGACAAAACTATAAATATTTACGTATTGATCACTTTTCACACCTACAATATTATTAGATTAATATTTGTAGGAATTTTTGTGGCAAATGGGTAATAGTTTTGTCCATGAAATTTTTATAGTAGGTTCATTGTATTATTATGTGCTCACTGTAATTTTTGTAGCCTTACAATAGGTTGATAAATAGGGTAGCTAAGTACTCCTTGTTTTAGTATATATGAATCATAAATAAAGTAAGAAATGCATTTTTGGTTGCTAAGATAATACTTGAATGCTTCATACCTGTTTAGTGGAAAGAATGGGTAGCTTAGCATTTTAGTCATTAGAGTTAGCTTAGTAGCATGGTAGATGTATTGTTATTTTAAGAGTTGCTATTGCTAAAATGCTAAGTATTGCATCATCATTGCATGCATGTAGAGAACGCGTTGGTGGAGTTCGTGACCGCTAGAGAGCAGGAATACGAGGAGGTGATTGAGGAGTACGAGGAGGAGGTCTTCGTACAGGAGGAAGCCTCGAAGCCACCGACGACTAACATAGCTGACCACCCGCATGCCCAAGGCAAGCCCCGGTGCATAACCCTTATTTTGAATAAGCATTGAATATATATATCTGTGATGTACATTTACGTTACTGGCATTTTATGGAAACCACCTGCATAAATATATCTGTCCTATGAGTCCTACTAGTACAGGTGCGAGTAGCTGCTATGCTTAGGACTTTCGGTAACGTGAGTAACCTGCCGTTACTCACAATAGGTGATTATTATTATCACTCTTATGATAAAATAGTGAAAGAAAAATAGAGACCGGGCAGAGATATGGTATGGGTATTGGTGGGTGTAAGAGGTTGTGTCCCGTGACCAACGGGGCATAGCTTGGTTACACTGTTTTCCCTGTCCATGTCGGTTAAGGACCGGCAGTTGCATTGGGTTCTAGTCAAGTCACAGGCTTATTATCCTGAGCACATACTTATTTATGGGAGTATGGAAGGCTCGTTGCTCTCTTGTCGTGGGTTCCGGCTCTTTCCGGGCCGACTAATTGGAGGCGGGAATGGTGGAGGTTTAAGCACCACACTGAGTCCGGGATTCAGGTGTGGGGGCTTGGAGTCCAAGTTTGGACGGGGACCTGGACCCCTTGACAGGAGAGTGATGGGTTGGTCCTGCTTGTGCCTAGGGTACAAGCGGGGCGTGTGTTTCGGGGTACCCAGCTGAGCACATTGATTCACGAATCGTCAGGTAATCCGGTACGACTTGTCTACAATCTAGCACCGTAGTAAGAACTAGAAGATGAAAGATGATAAAATGGATCTGTTTGCTCAACTCTTGCTTGAAAGTAGAACATGTGCTACATAGAATGATTAGCTAATGAACTAATCATGACTGTTAATAAAACACATACATAAGGATTCACTACTAGTATTGCTTTTCGTAAAAAGGAAACCCAGCAACCCATAAAGCTTATCATATCCTTTGGAGTCGGGAAATTATTCCCACTAGTCGGGTAAGTCTTGCGAGTACATTATGTACTCAGGGTTTATTTACCCTTGTTGCAGGTGTAGCTTGAAGGGTAGCTGTTGTGTGGAGGATTCTTCTAGTGGGCACAGACGGATCATTGTATTCTACCGTTAGATATTTATTGTAATTCCGCTGTTTAAATTCCGCACTGTAAACTTGGTACTATAATAATGTATTTCTAAGAACTTTGGTTGTATGAAATAGACTAAATAATGTAAACTCGTTCTCGTTATTGGATCTTGGAGAAAAAAGGTGGTTTGTTCGAGTTCTCTCTTAGGGTGTGCTCAACGGAACCAGCTCGATATAGCTTGCTTTCGGGGTGCTTAGTGTCTGGTGGAAGACGAGCGCCTCCGGAAGCATGCTATTTCGGACGGTTCTGCCACACAAGTCAAGCTGGAAATGAACTCCTCGCACAAAGCTTTTTGGAAACTGAGGTAAAAGAGACGAAATTCAGCTCTGGGATCTGATGAATTCACTACAGAATTTTGGAACATAATTAAAGGAGATTTGATAGCTCTATTCGAGGAATTTCATAGAGGTAAAATTCCACTCCACAGGTTGAATTTTGGAACAATAATCTTAGAGTAAAGTGCACTGACAGTCCTCGGACTTGTTCGGATGTGTCATTCTGGTCCCTAAACACTCAAATTGACCGTTCAAATCCTCAAACTTGTTTATCTGTGTCATCTTAGTCTCTAAACTCTCAAATTGCTTATTAGGTTCTCAAACTTGTTCAGCTGTATCATCTAGGTCCTTAAACTTGCAAATCACTCGTTTAGGTCCTCAAACTTGTTCAGGTGTGTCATCCTGATCCCTAAATACTGTAAACTTGTAAATTCAATATATATTTATAGAACTGTCAAAAAATTATAAATCTAATTTTGTTTAGACTCCTGGTAACATGTACTTTAAATTATAATAAAAGAAATCACCCTATACTTTCTATTTTTAACTCTATAGTTTTATAACTAAATAGGCACATATATTTTTAGGATTTATAAAAATATACATGCCTATAAATTTTATAGTTGTATTATTCTGGAGACGAGGGAATACAGGTACTCACGGTCATGTCAGGTCTTGTTGGTGTGAACACGCGTACACTAAAGTCTACTGGGTTGCCGTTTTAAAGACGGGCAGAACGAGAACCACAACCAGATAGGTGAGGTCAAGTCAAGAAGAAAATGACGAAATGCATTGGCAATAATGCACATTATATCCTAGTTATGTAATAATCTTTCAAACTAGGTACTCTATTCACGGAAGCTCCGGCATGGCGTGGTGGGGAGCATGGAGGTCGAAGGTCTCATCCACATCCACCGGGCGCAGCGGCGGCGATTCCGGTCGTCACCCTCGGCCACAACTGCCGGAGCTGGCTGATTACATTTACATCTACACCAACTGTGGCATCAGTAGCACCATCACCACCGCTGCTTCATCGGGTTACCTGCACCACCCTGTCCAACACCACCTACACAACCACAACCGGCAGCAGCAGCCCTGCCCCTGCTCGTGTCCTCCATTCGTTCATGCCCACCGCTCCCAGCACCTCCACGTTGATCGTGGAAGAAGATTTGGTGGAGGAAGTCGGCCACGAGAGAGTCACGGGGCAAGACAAGGCAAAGACACGGGAGCAGGTGAGGGACCTCATCCATGGTGGATCCCCTGCACTTGGAGTGGCTAGCGACTACACCAGAGGCGGCGGTGGTGCCTTGGACAGGTGGCTCCATGAGCTGCAGGTCAGCTGGGTTCTCCACCTCGCTTGTCAACTGGACGTGTCCACAAGGAGGGCCTTCGTCTCGCGACGACTCCAGCACACTGTACGCAGCTGGGTCCTAGCTCTACACGCCATCAGCAGAAGAGCCATCGCTAGTTTCACTGGATGGTACCATAGTCAGCAGAAGGGAGAAGAAGGTGCACAGACCCGCTGGCCACTTGCATCGGAGCTGGTAGGATTTTTCGCAGCAACCTTCTCGCATATACTCCCTTTTGTTGACGTCGTTGTTGCTTTGGAGATCATTGATCCTAGTAGTGACGACGACCATCAGATTATTCTTCTTAGCAATCGGGGTGGAGTGGCCTATATCTAGTAATAAGCAAAATACAAATACCAACGAATAGATGGTTGGTAAAACCAAAAAAAAATGGCGATGGATGGTCTGTTAGAAATCTCTAGACCGACCGTGCATCGGTACTTTAGTATTTTTACTGACCCTGGGTTGTGGATAGTACAAACAATGAATACATATATATGGAAGCAAAACTAATAACTAAATAAACTTCTGATAACTTGTATGGTTTGGTGCACTAGTTTATCCTTCAAATAGCTCCTCCAACATCTCTTCCAGTTCCTTGGGAGTGACTCTTGAGGCACTGACAACATTATCCTCCAAGAATTTTGTGAAGGCTGGAATGACTTTCTTGATGATGGCTGCCCGCAGCTCTTCCCTCAGCTCTGGGTCTGGAACCTTCCAGAGCTTTTGCTTGATGTAGGTCTTCTCAAACTTTGTCTCGAAATTATGTTGTGCTGAGTATCTCGTTAAGCAACAAGGTGTATGATCATGTAAGGGCTTCAACACCGGTGTCCAAGATACTTGAATATAACTGTTTATGTAACCATCGATCTTGTGAGTCAAGGCATACATGGGGACATCCACAAGCCGCTGATTTATACGAAGCTGATGCCAGACAAAGTATAAGTTGTTGATCAAGAATAGGAACCTGAGGCTCTGATCTGGAAATGACTCTGACACTCTGGTGAGCTTTTCTTCTAGAGAACGGATCATCACCATGATCAAGTTGGTAGAAGAACTGGTATTCTCATTGCCTGTTGCTGCAGGGGCGTCCTTACCATTTACACGAACTGATGCTGGTGCTTCATGAATGGTAGGAAGATCCACTGCACATCGTTTGTAGCTAGTCGACAGCACAATGATGCAACTTAGCGCGGACTTAGTGGCCTTGTGAATGCCAGGTGATAGGTCCTCCGCCAGTCCTGATGCTGTAGAGTCATGGTGACGATCACCCGTCAAGGACATGAACTGAGTCTTGATGTAGTCTCTTGTGTCCCGTATGGCTTCATCCAGCCTGTCCAATCTCGCTAGCAAGAGCCTACACATCATGCCACTTGCTCTTTTGGCTTCTGCTTGCAGTTGGAGTGAGGAAGAGAGCCACGAGTCCCAGAGTTGGACATGTTCCAAGGCACCGGCGAGAGCGTCACGGACGTCTGCTAGTGCCTGGAATTTGTGAGCTGATGCCACTCCACCCCTACTGCCAGAAACAATAATCCGATGGTCGTCGTCGCTGGCACTAGGATCAATGATTTCCAATGCAACAACGACATCAACAAAAGGGAGCATATGCGAGAAGGTTGCTGCAAAAAATCCTACCAGCTCTGACGTAGGTGGCCAGCAGGTTTGTAGCTGCTGTAGAGCTTCTTCTTCCTCCTCCTGGCTAGGACACCATCCAGTGAAGCTAACGATGGATCTGCTGATGCCGTGCAGAGCTAGGACCCAGCTGCGTGCAGTGTGCTGGAGTCGCCGCGAGACGAAGGCCCTCCCAGCGGACGCATCCAGCTGAGCAAGGTGGAGAACCCAGATGACTTGCAGCTCCCAGAGCCACCTGTCCAAGGGATCCGATCCATGGATGAGGTCCCTCATGTGCTCGCGTGTCTTCGCCTTGTTTTGCTCCGTGGCCGTTTCGTGGCCGACCTCCTCCGTGTCTTCTTCCACGACCAACGTGGAGGTGTTGGGAGCGGGCATGAACGAGTGGAGGACACGAACAGCTAGAGCTGAGGCGCTGCTGCTGCTGGCAGTGGTTGTGTAGGTGGTGTTGGACAGGGTGGTGCAGGTAGCTGATGAAGCAGTGGTGGTGCTACTGATGCCATAGTTGTTGTTGATGTAATCGGCCAGGTAGGGCTGCGGCGGTCTCTGGTTGGGGTGATGAACGATATCGGCACTGCCGCTCTCAGTGGATGAGACCCTCGACCTCCATGCTCCCTGCCAGGTAGCCGCCATGCCTGCGAGCTAGGTCGCCGGCTATGGGCCTTTTCGCTGCAGGTTCAAGGCTTCAAGCTGATGCAGCTGCTACCTACCGTAGCTCTATAACCTTACGACAGTGTGCATTATTGCCAACGCCATTTCGCTACGTTCTTGACTTGACCTCACCTGGATGCTGTGTGGCTGTGGTTCTGCTTCTGCTACCGTTTTCAAAACGGCAACGCAGTGTTGACTTTGTAAAGAATATGGCAACCGTGACTGCCTATCTTGGCTCAACACGTCTCCGTGTTAAAAAATATATATATATATATATATATATATATATATATATATATATATATATATATATATATATATATATATATATATATATATATATATATATATATATATATATATATGTGTGTGTTACATACTTGGCTTATAAGGTATTCGGTTAGAGAAAATAATGATCTCAACAACTAGGCCTAACAACCTCTATCTAATCTCAACCGAATACATGTTTACCGTGCACACCACCAGGTCATTGCCGTGGCTTTGGTGGACGTGGCTCCGGCAACTCTCCACCGCCTCCCAAGACTGGTGGACAGGTGGTGGCTAAACCGATCTGTCAGGTGTGCAAGAAGAAGGGCCATGAGGCCGACGTCTGCTGGCACCACTTCAAGGAGGATTACCAGCCCTACACCAAGTCTGCTGGAGCAGCACAGATGAACTATGGCGTTGACACCAATTGGTACGCCGACAGTGGTGCAACCGACCACATCACCGCCGAGCTAGAGAAGCTGACTGTCAGAGACAAGTACAAGGGCTCCGATCAAGTCCACACTGCAAGTGGCTCAGGTATGCGGATTAGCAACATTGGTCATGCAATCTTACATACCCCAAACAAAAATCTTCATCTACAAAATGTCCTCCATGTCCCTAGCGCCAATAAAAGTCTTGTTTCTGTGCATCGTCTCACATCTGATAATAATACCTATATTGAGTTTCATCCTCATTATTTTCTCATAAAGGATCGGGCCACGAAGAAAATACTCCATCGCGGCAAGTGTGAGGGCGGCCTCTACCCTTTGAGGTCTCAAGAGGCAGGAGCACAACGCCACAAGCAAGCTTGTCATGTTAGTAGGCCATCCACATGGAGGTGGCATAGTCGTTTGGGTCATGCGTCCTTTCCCGTTGTTGAGAGAGTCATTAGAAACAATTTGCTTCCTCGTTCTGTTGATCATGATAATGAGTCGGTGTGTGACTCTTGCCAAAAAGCAAAGAGTCATCAATTTCCCTATTCTAGCTCGGATAATAAAAGTTGTGCTCCCCTTGACTTGATACATTCAGATGTGTGGGGTCCTGCTCCTGTTTTTGTTGGCAATCATGCTTACTATGTGTCTTTCATTGACGATTTCAGTAGATACACATGGATCTATCTCCTTAAACATAAATATGAGGTTTTCCAAGTCTTTAAGAACTTTCAAAACTTTGTTGAAAGAAAGTTCAATAGAAAAATTATCCATATGCAAACCGATTGGGGAGGAGAGTATGAAAAATTAAACTCCTTCTTCCAATAATTAGGAATCTCTCATAGAGTGTCTTGTCCTCACACACACCAACAAAATGGAAGAGCCGAGAGAAAACATCATCACATAGTTGAGGTAGGGCTATCCCTTTTAGCACAAGCATCTATGCGACTAAAATTTTGGGATCAAGCTTTTCTCACCGCTACCTATCTCATTAACATCTTGCCATCCAAAGTCCTAGACAACAAAACACCCGTTGAACTTTTGCTAAATGAGAAACCTCACTACAACTCTCTCCCAGTGTTTGGGTGTGCTTGTTGGCCAAATTTGAGACCCTATAACACTAGAAAATTGGCATTTCGTTCAACACAGTGTGTTTTCCTTGGATACAGCTCTCTTCACAAGGGGTTCAAGTGCCTATAACCCAACACAGGACGCATCTATATCTCTCGAGACGTGGTCTTCGATGAAAACGTCTTTCCCTTCTCCTCTTTAAATCCCAATGCGGGCGCTCGGCTAAGGAACGAAATCTCTCTCCTTTCGAAAAACCTAACGCCTTGTGTCCCCGGGGATGTAGGTTGTCATGTACCTAATGCTACTAATACTACCGCATCAAGCAATCTTCGTGAAGTGCAGGAACAAGAAGAAGTGCAGGAGATTCAAGAAATAATGGATGAAGAGGCTACGGATCCAGCTGCTGCACCCGATCCCAGCACAAGTCCCGGCGGGGATTCGCCGACATCAGCTGCTGCGCCAACGGAGTTTGTATACGAGGCTCCTGACGCCAACCTGGGCTCGCCGTGTGGGGGGGGGGCAAGATCGACTCCAGGATCCCCGTCTGTTCCTACACGCGCGGTGACAACGGGATCTTCTGCGGCGTCCTCTGGATCCGGTGTGGATACATCTAGCAAGCCGATGTCAACAGATGAGACCGCGGCCTCTGATCCTCCGGTCTCGCGGCCACACACACGTCTTTAGAGCGGCATCATCAAGCCTAAGGTATACACAGACGGCACAGTTAGATATGCTAACATGTGTACAGCTGGCGAGCCTAATTCGGTAGAAGAAGCAATGAAATCGGTTAAATGGAAAAATGCTATGCAAGATGAGTATGATGCATTGCAAAGGAATGGTACATGGACTTTGGTTCCACCGTCTCGAGGCATGAATCTTATTGACTGTAAATGGGTATTTAAAATAAAAAGAAGAGCAGATGGGCAGATTGATTGGTACAAAGCGAGATTAGTAGCAAAGGGTTTTAAGCAAAGATACGGCATAGATTATGAGGACACATTTAGTCCTGTAGTGAAGATTGCCACTGTGAGATTGGTATTGTCTCTACCAGTAACAAGAGGATGGTGCCTGAGATAGCTAGATGTTCAGAACGCGTTTCTCCATGGTGTTCTGGAAGAGGAGGTTTATATGAAACAACCACCAGGGTTTGAAAACCCAAGATACCCTTCCTTTGTTTGTAAACTCAAGAAGGCTATCTATGGTCTGAAGCAAGCTCCAAGAGCCTGGTACTCAAGGTTGAGCTCCAAACTTATTAGTCTTGGTTTTGTTTCTTCAAAATCTAACACTTCACTTTTCATTTATAGAAAGGGAAGTGTGGAAATATATATGTTGATCTATGTTGATGATATAATTGTTACTAGCTCATCCCAAGATGCTATAAAGGTGCTGTTGCAGGCTCTCAAAGCAGATTTTGCGCTCAAGGATCTTAGAGACTTGCATTACTTCCTAGGAATTGAAGTTGAAAAGAAATCAAATGGTGATCTACTCCTGACTCAAAAGAAGTATGCTAGAGATATTCTGTCAAGGGTCGGTATGGCAAACTGTAAGCCTGTTACTATTCCTATGCCCTTAATAGAGAAGATGTCATGACATGACGGTGACCCTCTTGGACCTAAAGACAGTACTAAGTATAGAAGTGTGGCTGGCGCGTTGCAGTATATTACTCTTACTCGGCCAGACTTAGCATTTGCTGTTAATAAAGTTTGCCAATATTTGCATACACCAACTACAGTTCATTGGACAGCAGTCAAGAGAATCATTAGGTATCTGAAGTTCTCAGAGAACACAGGGTTGTTGATCTGCAAGCGCTCACCATTGATTGTTAATGGATTCTCTGATGCAGACTAGGCAGGTTCCAGAGATGATCGAAGGTCCACTGGCGGCTTTGTAATCTTCCTAGGATCAAATGTGATCTCATGGAGTGCTAGAAAGCAGGCTACAGTTTATAGGTCGAGCACTGAAGCTGAGTATAAAGCTATGGCAAATACTACAGCTGAGATGATGTGGGTAGAGCAATTGCTTGGTGAGTTGGGTGTCAGATTAAAGGTCAAGCCTCGGCTCTGGTGTGATAACTTAGGAGCGACATACCTATCTGCGAATCCAGTGTTTCATGCCAGAGCTAAGCATATAGAGATTGATTTTCATTTTGTGCGAGAAAGAGTTGCAAGAAGGCAATTAGAAGTGAGGCTTGTATCAACTGAAGATCAGGTTGCAGATGGTTTCACCAAAGCTTTGCCACACCGGAAATTTGAGGAATTTAAGAACAATCTAAATCTTGTAGAAAAGACAAGTATAGATTGAGTGGGGGTGTTAGGAAATGTAATGTGACAAACCTTGTAAACGTGTAACACAAATGTGCCACGGCAATGACCTGGTGGTGTGCACGGTAAACATGTATTTGGTTGAGATTAGATAGAGGTTGTTAGGCCTAGTGGTTGAGATCATTATCTTCTCTAACCGAAGCCACCACGGCCACGGCCGCGAGGACCTCCACGTCCACGTGAAGCAGCGTTGATGGAGGAGTTCTGGCCGACATTGTGGTTGTCCTGCAGCATCTGGAGACGCATGTCGTAGGCAATGAGCTGAGCATAGAGATCGCTCAAAGATATGGGTTCTGTGCGCCCCAGAACGGAGGACACCAGTGGATTGTAATCAAAATCCAGCCCGGCTAGGATGAAGGTCACCAGTTCCTCATTTGGGACTGGCCTTCCAGCAGCGGCGAGTTCATCACCAAGGCCCTTGACCTTTGCGTAGTAGGCAGCGGCGGTCTGGCCGCCTTTCTTGCAGTTTGCTAACTGCATGCGCAGATTGGTCACGCGTGCCTGTGACTACGCCGAGAACATGTCCCCGAGCGCTGCCCAGACTGATGCCGAGGTGGTCTTGGTTGCCACCTGCGCGAGAACCTCCCGTGAGAGAGAGTTGTTGAGATGTGCCAGCAACTGCTGATCCTCCTTGAGCCACTTCTCGTACTCCGGGTTGCTGGTAGTGACTTTAGTTTTGTCATCCTTCACCAGCTCTAGGGTTTTGACCGAGGCGACCTTGGTTCCATCGAGGTAACCTTCAAATTGCGCTGCCCTAATGCCCGGCATGATCTGCGCCTTCCATCGCGGGTGAGCTTCTCGGAGATGGAAGGGCCGAATGGCGAGTGATTGGAATGGCTGGCGGAGGAAGATGATGCCATAGCTAGATGATTTGTGGAAGAGTGGCTCTGATTACCATGTAAAGAATATGGCAACCGTGACTGCCTATCTTGGCTCATCATGTCTCCGTGTTAATATATATATATATATATATATATGTGTGTGTGTGTGTGTGTGTTACATACTTGGCTTACAAGGTATTCGGTTAGAGAAGATAATGATCTCAACAACTAGGCGTAACAACCTCTATCTAATCTCAACCGAATACATGTTTATCGTGCACACCACCAGGTCATTGCCGTGGCACATTTGTGTTACACGTTTACAAGGTTTGTCACATTACATTTCCTAACAGACTTTAGTACATGGACGTGTTCACACCGAAAAAACCTGACTTGGCGGTAATTGTGCTAAGTATTGGTCGTCTTTAGCTTTCTTTTGTCCGTCGTCCCCGCCGCGTACGTAAGTTGTGCACACGGTCATGCTCCAAGTGGCCAAAAACTCAACAAATCCTTCACGTACGACGTTGTCCACACGGTAAAGAGCATGGCCGCACACGCCACGTACGGGCATACCCAGAGTGAACGACGCAAGCCGATCTCAAATCTGCATGCAGATATTCTTCTGGCCTCCTCCCTATCCCTGTCCTCTAAGTGTTTTTTTTTCTTCGATTCTCTAAGGCTTGTTTGGACCGGAGAAATTCCAAAACAATTACAAAGGAATCTATTCCTATATCAATGTGTTGCATTTTAGTGTTAGGAACAAATTAATGGCAACTTCCTTTCCTCAGGAATGGCTCCCTTCCATGTACAGAATGTAGTAAAGAAAACATCTGTCTGTCTTTTTTTAGATATAATGGATAGAGTATCCGGCTCCATCACCATCAAAGAGGAATTAGACCAACTTATTACTACTTAACATCACAAGTCGAACAAAGAAGTTTTAAACAATGCAAGTTTTACAAAGGCCATCCATAGGCAAAGAGCCTCATTTCCACGGTCTCCGAAACTTCGACAAACCCCCACCACAAGCATTTATCGATACTCGTCGTGTTACAATTGGGCCCAATAACCGAAGCCAATGAGTCCCCCTAATAGAACCTGCAAAAGAGATTTGGATCAGTATTTACCAAAATCTATTTTATTTACCATAAAAGACTGTTGCACCTGTCAATAAAAGAGATAGGAACGCTTGTCTCTCCAAGAATACTATACTAAGCATTAAATAATTTCAAGGCATTTCGTGTTAGGTTAATTCCTAGCACCATATGTATTACGCTTCATAAAAACTGTGTGAAAGACTCAGAAAAGATGTTGAATGGTTTCATGTTTGCTACAAAAATAGCAAGATTCTCCATTTCAATTCCTTTTTGCTAAATTATCCTTATTGAGAATAATCCATCTTTTAAAGAAGCAGAGAAGGATTTTTAATCTTCAAAGGAATCTTATAAGCCACCAAACTATTTGTGATACTTTTATACCATTATTACTAACCAGGTAGCTATATATTGAGCTCACTATGAAAACCCATTTTCATGTATGTCCATACAAAAACATCATTACCCTGCGGTAGACTAATATTAGCCACACCCTTGCTACTAGATGATCCATTCCAGTAGTTTGTTTCCCACTAATACCCTTCTACTCAACATTAAGAGGGATCGAGCTTAATACATCGACAACATTTGCTTGTTTCCTGCAAACTAGGTTATAAGGTGTTGGGCATTGAGTTTTCAGCGGTTGGCTTCCTTACTAGGTAGCTTCTTAGAACCTGGTTTAGTTACTGTCCTTTAATCTAAAAGTACCCAAACTCAAGAAGGTTTCCTTTACACTAACAAGGCTCATCCAAAAATGTGAATCTTTTTTTCATTTTGGTCCCTATATAATTTTTTATAATTGCCTATGAATCTAGATTCATGGTGGAACTCTCTCAAAAAGGTTCCTCAGAGTCTAGATCCACGGTGAAGCTGCTCCATGGTTGATCTGATGCTCTGAAGTCGCTTTTGTAGATTTAGAGCTCTTCTAAACCGGCCCTAATCTTTACACCTAAAAAGACCGTAAAGTCACCATCTACTTGGTGATACCAAGTTCCGTCTACCTGTATTGCACCTGGTCCGCCAGACACGTACGAAGTCCGATGTCCCTACGAAGTTTGATGTCCCACGGCGGTAGAAGTCAGATGTCTCACCGGCTCACCGCGTCCTACCCGGTTCCCATACGAAGACCGGATCTATGTGTGCTCGTCCGATACAAAATCCTCAGACATAGCCCCGGTGCATCCCAAGGGCATGTATCTAGTACTAATTTAAGATGCTAACTACTGGTAACAAACAGACTCTAAGTGTGTAGCTTGCCCCTTTTTAAAATAGGGACAACATTTAGGACCCTTTGGAACGCATTAATTTCAAAAGAAGTGTACACCAATATCCCAAGAATCCGCTTATTCACAGAAAAACAAAAAGAAAAGAAATTCCCGCGTTCACATGGGCTCAACAACTCGTTTGGAACTTGGAAGTACATGTGTGAAGTGGGGGGTATCTTGTTGATCAGCACGACGACCCAAGTCAAGTCAGTGACACTTTTCAGGCGAAGCCAATTCCCCAATTCGAGATTGTCGGCAGAGTGGGATCGGAGGGCATGGAAGCCTAGGGTGCCTCAGCATCCCACGCGCTCGGCGGCGTTTTCAGCGATGTCTCTTGGAAGCAAAGTTCAAAAAGGCAACGCCTAGGCACGACTAGTCGCTAGTCGAAGGGTGCCCGCCTGGCCTATGAGGGTAGGCGAACATCTGGGTGCTAGGCGGCGCGGAGGCGGACGCAGAGGGTGAGCGCACGAAAAATTGCTGCAGCGGGCGAGCGCGTGAAGACTTCCTGCGCAGAGGCGGACGCCGCGGCCCAGCACGCGCGCGCAGCTGGCTTCGGCCGCACGAAAACTGGCGGGAAGGATAAGAGGGAGAGGACGCACTTCCCGCCTGCCATTTGCTCCTCCCCGCTGGGCGCTCCCCTCCCCGCCGAACACGCTCCTCTCACCGGGCGCTCCCCTCCCACCGGATGACCCCCCCCCCCCCCCCCCCCCCCCCCGTCGGCGCCGATCGTGCTCGTCCCCGCCTAGAAGGTCGCCCCCGCCAGCGCACCCCTCCCGCCCCAGCCCCCAAGGTCAGTCCCCCTGCTCGTCTCCCCTACTCGAAGCTCCCCTCCCCTGGCTCCTCTCCCCTGCATACTGAATGACTCAAGTGATTCAAGTGAATACTGAATGAATGTATGGATACTGAATATATTCTCTTCTGTGAATAATGAATGAATGGATGGATACTGAATCTGTCTTTTGTGATTGCATGAATATATTTTGTGATTGTCTAAATGTATTATTGATTGACTGAATGTATTATCGATTTCGATTGACTGAATGTCTGATGTATAGGTCACTGAAATCTGAATGTTTGCTCACTGAACTCTAAAACCTAAATGTATGCTCTGAACTCTTGAATGTAGGACATCGAGAACAGAAACCTATTGAAGAAGAAAGATGATACGGTAGTGGGGCATTTTTATCATGTCATGGTTTATCTTTTATGATGCATTCATGTATGTCTTAAACCTATGAACTGCTGCTATGTGACTGTGTTTTTCTTCTTTTGTGAGAACTGTGTGCTCTCTGAACAAGACCTTTATTTATGAATTGTGTTGTGCAATTGTACCGCTGTCCTGTCCACTTATTTGTGCTTTAAAATTTGTAATTACTAGTTGCTGATATGGCCTGTTCATGGATGGGAGATGGCTGAAATCATTCAGATAAGTATCAACTTGCTATTTTCTATTTTTGGATAAATTGCTTACTGTCTATTGAGTGTTTACAAACAGTCAATCCTTGCTGTAGAAACTAGAAACAAGCTGTCTATTGATTATTGAGCCTAAGCCAGTAAGCCACTAAGGTATGTCTGCTGCCCTCTCTTTTATATACTGTATTCAGCTACTCTATGCTTCTATTTAACTAATTTACTTAGCATTTCTGCTATTATATATATATATATATATATATATATATATATATATGTGTGTGTGTGTGTGTGTTGTGCGCCGCTTAGAAAATGTATTGAAACGCCTATGCTGGCCTAGGCTAGCCTAGGTGCTGAGCTAGGGTTCAGCCCCTAGTTAGCCACACCCGCCGGTCGTGCTCATCCCCGCCTGGAAGCCAAACTGGCGGCGGGAGCCGCGATCTGGTCCCGACAGCGGCAGCAGCACCGCCACCACCCCAGGTACCACTACCACCCTCTCGACCCCCAGCACCAATACACCTGGGTGCCTTACCCCGCTACCCACTGATGGTTTCGACCCGATTCTTGACCAGAGCTGGTGGGTCTGCGAAGATAGAGAGAAGAAGCCCTGTGTGGCCAATGGAGACGCCAGTGTGCTGGAGCTTTGGCTCCCGGAGATGACGGCCGTCAGCCTCACCATGTCGCCGTCGGCGATGCTACCAGCTTGCTGCAATTCGCAGGGAGCTGTATCCGGGCTCTTACTGACATCGCGGAATCTATCCACAACGCTTATCTCGCCGCCATGTTCAGTGTTCCTGACAGAGGACCTGCCCATGTCCAGCTGGCACGATTTACCAGAGCATTCATCTTGAAGATGAGCCCTTTTGTTGACGCCATAGTTGCTCCGTATTTCTGCAGCAGCACCGAGGACGGTGATAGTGAGATCATTGTCGTTGCTGATGGAGCACCGTCACCAACAGCAGCTGAGAAGCTCCAGCCACTGCTAGGTGTACGCGACGTAGTGTCCAGAGCGTCGTAGGACATCCGGTTGTCCTACTGCTCCACATCATCTGCGGAAGCCAAGTGGATCACAGATGAGATGCCCAGCCTCTTGTTATCGAAATAAGGCGAGCTGGACGAGGCGATCTAGAGCACCCAGTTAAAACAACAGTGCCTCTAATACCGTAGATCGGGGTAAGCATCTTACTTAGGGTTCCTATAATTCACCTTGGCACAGTTGCGCCGTAGCCTCGTGGACGCTGGTGTTGAGGGAGCTCGGCGCGGTGGAGTCCAGCGTGGTGGAGACGATGCAGAGGCGACGGCGGAGTCAGTGGGGCTTCCCGTTGCTGGCAGCATTCACTTTAGATCGAATTAGGTTTCTCTATCGGTGGTTACGGCGGCTCAGGTCAACCTCGTAGTTAGAGCTGTGAACCCCACCTATCTTTATAGTGCTGTGAGACAGGGGCCCACCAACCATATTAGGGTTGGACGCCCCCGATCAGGGCGCATATCCAAGGGCCCAATAGGCCGTTGGGCCTATTGGTGGAGATCAAGTAACATTCTCCCCCTTGATCTCACTACCATCTTTTAATTTCATATCATTTACTTTTGTTCATTCCATTACAGATTAGTGCATAGAGCATGTTTCATCGTCACAGTCAATTGCCGATAGATTTAACAGCTACAACACACCACTCTGTTCTAAAATAGATACTTAACTTTGGGCCTTCTTTTGTCCCAAACATTTAGGCTTTCCCTTAAACCCATGCTAGCTACATATTCTCTGAACACGTTGGGTGGTAAGTCTTTTGTAAGCGGATCCGCGAGCATCTTTTCGGTACTTATATGCTCAAGACTTTTGACATGATCCCAAACTTTATCTTTCACAACATAATACTTTATGTCAATGTGTTTGACAGCACCACTTGACTTATTGTTGTGAGCATACTGTACTGCCGGATTATTATCGTAGTATAACTTAAGTGGTGTATAGATGTCATCAACCACCTTTAAACCGGGTATGAACTTCTTTAGCTAGTTCACCTACCCCGTTGCCTCATAACACGCTACAAACTCGGCATACATTGTGGACGATGTAGTGACGGTTTGCTTTGAGCTTTTTCATGAAATAGCTCCCCCTGTGAGAGTGAATACATATCTAGACGTGGATTTTCTATCATCTCCCGCATAATCAGAATCTGAATATCCCACTATATGGAGTGAATCAGATCTTCTATACGTCATCACGAGGCTTTTCGTTCCTTGCAAATAACGCAAGACTTTCTTTACTAATTTCCAATGTTCTGTTCCAGGATTGCTCTAGAATCTGCCAAGTAACCCGGTAACAAATGCCAACTCAGGGCATGTATATACTTGAGCATATTGCAAGCTTCCGACAACTGAAGCATATGGAACCATTTTCAATTTGATTGATCTCATACTGGTTCCTGGGGCATTAAAAATCCCCATATCTGTCGCCCTTGACTATAGGAGCAGGTGAGGGACTATATTTATGCATACTGAATTTCTTTAAGATTCTTTCTATGTATGTCTTTTGTGACTGTCCTAATACCCCTTTGCTTCTATCTCGGTGAATCTCGATCCCTAGAACGAACGAGGCTTCACCAAGATCTTTCATATCAAATTTTGAGGACAAAACTTCTTTGTCTCCAGTAGTAGACTGACATCACTACTAGCAAGTAAGATATCATCCACATACAGGACAAGGAAGATAAACTTCCCATTCTTAAACTTTGCATAGACACAATTGTCCTCTAAATTCTCTTTAAACCCAAAATTCCTTATTGTTTGATCAAACTTCAAGTATCACTGTCTTAAAGCTTGTTTTAATCCATAAATGGATTTCTTTAGGCGGCATCCCATTCGTTCTTTTCCTTCAATGACAAAACCTTTTGGTTGTGCCATGTAAACATTTTCCTCCAAGTCCCCGTTGAGAAATGTCGTCTTTACATCCATCTGATGTAATTCTAAATCGTAATATGCCACTAATGCCATTATGATTCTAAAGGAATCCTTACATGAGACTGGAGAAAAGGTCTCATTGTAATCAATGCCTTCTCTTTGCGTAAAGCCTTTTTCCACAAGTCGCGCTTCCTATCTCTCTATATTCCCTTGAGAGTCAAGTTTTGATTTGTAGACCCATTTACAGCCTACTGGTTTGGCTCTTTTGGGAATTATTTCTAAGTCCCAAACTTTATTGGCATTCATAGATTTCATTTCATCTTCCATGGCCTCAAGCCACTTTGATGAATGATCAATTCTCATGGCTTCTTCAAATGAGGTGGGATCATCGTCCATTTGAAATTTCTCAGTGTTGTATACTTCATAGTCAGCAGGAATAACTGATTTTCTAACTCTTTGAGACCTTCTAGGGACCTCCACATTTGGCACATCTTCTGTTTGAGGCTGTTGTTGCTCCCCCTCATGTGTGGCAATAGGTTCTACAAGATCTTGAAGAACAGGTTCCTCATTGTTATTCATTGTTGCCACAGGCGAAATAACAACAGGTGCTGGCACCACAGTATCTTGCACTGTCGGTGCAGCCACAGCAGGTAGTGAGAAAAATGGCTCATGAATCATCGGAGTGAGCGCATACACCCGCTTCTCTTCAAGGTCAATTTCTCGAGCTACCATGCTCCCCCTCATCATTTCATCCTCTAGGAAGACAGCGTGTCTCGTTTCCACAAACTTTGTATGTCTGTCTGTACAATAGAAACGAAAACCTTTTGACTTTTCTAGGTAGCCAATGAAATGACAACTTACTGTTTTGGGATCTAGCTTCCCAATGTTTGGATTAAATACTTTAGCCTCAGCAGGACTCCCCCCCACACGTAAGTGGTTTAGTGAGGGTACTCTTCCTATTCATAACTCATACGGTGTTTTGGGCACCGACTTACTTGGTACTCTATTGAGAATATGAATGGCGGTTTTTAACGCCTCCATCCACAGGCTCAACGGTAAGGTGGAGTAACTTATCATACTGCGCACCATGTCCATTAGGGTACGATTGCGTCTTTCAGCTACTCTCTTCTGCTGAGGTTCGCCCGGCGTAGAATACCAGGCTACTATGCCATTCTCCTGTAAGAACCTTGCAAAAGGTCCAGGAACTTGGCCATATGGGGTATGCCGACCGTAGTACTCCCCCCAAGGTCAGACCTGACTATGTTAATCTTTAAATTGTGTTGGTTTTCAACTTCTGCCTTAAATATCTTAAATTTATCCAATACTTCTGTTCTTTCTTTGATTGGATAAATATAACCATAACGGGAGTAATCATCTGTGAATGTTATGAAGGAATCATAACCATCCACACTCTTTATAGGAAACGGACCATAGATGTCTGTGTGAATAATCTATAAAATTCCTACGCTTTGTTTGACATCTTTCTTAATTTTCTTTACATACTTTCCTTTTATGCATTCTCTGCATTGTTCTAAATCTGAGAGCACTAATGGAGGAAGAACATTATTCTTAACTAGTCTTTCTATTCTCCCCCTCGAAATATGGCCTGAACGACAGTGCCATAATTTCAACGACGCATCGTGAGCTCTCTTTCGTTTTCTGTTTACATCCACAAACGAGGATACATTCTCATTGTCGCACGCAACATTTCTATCATCGCATACAACATTCACATCATCACGTAGTGATAACAAATAGCATGTGCTCTCTTATGACACCATTTCCAGAGTAACTCTCTGTCACCAGCTGCTTTATCAGTTGTATAGCATGTCTTTGAAGAGCCAGTGAACTGACTTTTTATTCTATCGAGGTACTCGGTGACCGTGTCACACTCCGGGATTAAGCCCACAATTGCAGGCTCAATCATGTTCTTTATCACAGCCAAATATTTTTTATTGGCAGTGACCCACTTCCTATGCTCAAGGTCATAGGACATCTTTTCGGATTCAAAATCTCTCTCTTTAGTTGCCCAAGTGGCATCAGTCTCGTTTGTCTCTCTCACCGGTGCCACAGGATCAGTGGGACACGGTGAGGTGACTACCTAGTCTACCTCAGCCAAGATGAAGGCCAGGTCAAACTTTATCTTAACATAAAAATAACAATAATTGTATGCCTTAATTTCAACGTTGGTCAAAATTAAAACATACAATTGTTCTTATATACTAATTCTACATCACCGTTGGGCAGAAATAGAATTAATGCATAAATCATTAAAATTACGATATTGTTATTAACAACATTGGTCAGGAAATAACAACATCATAATCATGTCAAAATCTCTTTTTCTCCAATTAAATATCACGTTGGTTCAAAATAACTGGAGAATTAACAATTTCTTTAGCAGCCATGTCAAAATCTCATCATGAATAACATCATAATATTGCCATTAATCAACGTTGGTCAGAATAATAACAATATTATAATCAATTAAAAACATATCCATTTTCAAAATTAAATTCTCCCGTTGGTTCAAATTTAATAATGAAAATAACATCTTCAAATTCGCAGCGGAAAAATAATTCAATTTACTGAATTTTTGCCCACAGGACAAATCTCTTTTCTATTTTCTTTAAGCCTTTAATCAATTTTTAGGAAATAAACATTTACTGGAAAAAGAAAAAAGGAAAACTGATTCATTTCAGCACTGCTCCTTCGGCCCAGCCAGCAAAACGGCCCGGCCCACTTCTCTGCGCGCGCACTGCCCGCACCCAGGCCACAACCTGGGCCTGGGCCGGCAAAGCCGCACGGCGCGCTCGCCCACCTGGGCCGCGAGTCGGCCCGATCAATCTGAGTCGTCGGATCGCATCCAACGGTCGCCTGGCCATCTCGCCCGAACAAAAAAGGCCCGGCCGGCCGCGTCGGCCGAAACCCTAACTCCCATTCTACTCCTCCCCTTCTCTCTCTCAGTCGCGCGGAGCCCGAGGGAGAGCGAGCGTGAGCGAGCAGACGACTCAGCGCCATCGCCGGCCCCCTCGCCGACGAGCGTGCTCCCTAGCGGGTGAGCACGCCGCCGACGAGCGGCCTGGCTGTGGCACCCCTTTGGCTAGAGCCCGACGATCAGCGCCCCCGGCTCGGCCTTCTTTTCCCCGCGCAGCGGCGAGGCAGTCACGCTGCGCAGCGGCGAGGTAGGCCTCCCGTTCCCCTTTTTCCCCTTCGGATTTGCTTCTTCTTCTCAGTTGAGTCCGATTGGGATGGAGATTCGTTCTAGGGTTACAATCTTGGGTTAGGGTTTCACTGTGTATCATCCCCGTGGAGTCTTTACGGGTTTTAGGGTTCGGCTTTGATTCTCTTCTAGGCCAAATCCCTCTTCTTTTGTTCTTTCCTTCACCTAGTTAGGGTTAGGGTAAGGGAATCATTAGGGTTAGGATTAACCTGATTTGTTTCGATCGATTCGGTTCATATTTTTCATTTGATTTCTTTTCTTTTCTATTTGTACCGAATCGCTCTCTTCCCCTTCCTCGTCGCAAGTTACGGTTAGGGTTCGGTTGAACCCGATTCGGTTTTTCTCTCGGTTTTGGTTCAAGATCTTCAAGATAAGCCCCTTCCCCTCTTCCCTTTCTTCTCTTTTGGATCTTCTTTCTTTTCTTTTTGGAGTTGAACCGATTTGGGTTTGGGGTTAGGGTTAGGGTTTGACTCAGAGTGCCGAGACCCCTTTCTATTCTCTTCTCAGATCCGAACACCGATGTTCTTTTCTTGCCGCGCGTCGGCAAAGACGGCAGTGCGGCACCTTTCCCCCGGCTCGGTGGTAGTGGTGATCGGCAGTTAGTGACGCCCGCCACCCTCCCGGTCTCTTTTCTATTTTCTTTTAACCGGTTAGGGTTAGGGTGTCAATCCAAAACGGATCGAACCCTTGTTCTTTCCTTGATTTCTTTTCAATGCTTTACCCCATACTAGATCTACACTGGCAACCTGGCTCTGGTACCATTGTTAAAACAACAGTGCCTCTAATACCGTAGATCGGGGTAAGCATCTTACTTAGGGTTCCTGTAATTCGCCTTGGCGCAGTTGCGCCGCAGCCTCATGGACGCTGGTGTCGAGGGAGCTCGACGCGGTGGAGTCCAGCGTGGTGGAGACGATGTAGAGGCGACGGCGGAGTCGGTGGGGCTTCCCGTCGCTGGCAGCACTCACTTTAGATCGGATTAGGTTTCTCTATCGGTGGTTACGACGGCTCGGGTCAACCTCATAGTTAGAGCCGTGAACCCCACCTATCTTTATAGTGTTGTGCGACAGGGGCCCACCAACCATATTAGGGTTGGGCGCCCCCGATTTTGTCTGTAATTAATTAGAATTTATCTATAACTAAGTTATACATAGTCCAATGAGTATGAAATTTTTACTATAGTTCAAGCATACAATAATTAGCGTACCATAAAAATTTCACCACAATTGGACCATAGAAGCTGCAGCTATGAATTATTCCAATTAATTACAGACAAAATTGGATTTTCCAATTAATCTAAAGCTACAAAAAAAAATTTGTACTAAAGCATACCGTATTATATATTCACTGTGTAGATCTACTCATGTGGAGTCCAACAAAATTAGATTTTTCATTTTATGATTTTTCTATGATTTACTATGATTTTTCAAAAATTCACCGAAAATAAATAAAAAAAAGGAAATTCAAAATCACCGGCACTGTATCAAACCGATGTTACTGTAGCAGACCCGCTGTTACTGTAGCAAAACCACCGCTGAAAACCGCCCAAGGGGTAAAATAGACGGTTTTGGAAAGTTCAGGGGGTAAAACAGACGGTTTTATAGTTTGGGGGTGATGTAGACCAGGTATGAAAGGCGAGGGGGTGATGTAGACTTTTTCCTTATTGAGAAAGTCGTTTCAAGCTTTACAAAATACTTGGAGTACAATGATATCAGCCCCTCAAGGATCACTCCCCGTGATCTCATGGACATGTTGCAAGAGCTATTCGAAGGGTAAATAAGTAGTCAAAGAGCCAAAGAAAGATATGAACTTTCCGCAATTGTTTATGTATCCATGCATGGGTGTTCTGTACGTTTTGTTTTTCTTTCTTTCTTTTTTTGCCGCGGGGGTGGGGTGGGGGGAGGACTTGACTCAAAAAGGTGATTACTGCTGCATGTGCTTATGTATATGTCGATCACTGCAATAAGATAGTAATGAGATTTGTCAAATGAGTCAAACTAAGGCATGCACTTTTGCATGTGATTACTGCAATAATTAGGCAATAAGATTATTCTGAAAAAGTGTCACTCTGTTCTGCTATGTTATACTCTGTTTCGATGTACCAAAGAAACATCGTAGATGAACGGCTGCTGGAGGTGTTTGTGCAACCATACTACAAACAAACAGCCGGTCCAAATGAAGTTTCTTTTTCTTCAAATCAGATTCATCTAGAGTTATCGATCCCTAATTATTAAGGAAGATAAGGTTTCTTCGTTCTTAATCACTCATCACAACTATTCGATGGGGGATTCGACGAGCTTAATCTCTCCCGTAACTGGATAGTTAGAGTAGCGTCACCAAACACGGTATGGAGAACCAAGCGTTTCTATGGTCCTCCACTCTCTTCTGCGTCTGTACAAGTTAGTGCGTCCCTAGCAACAGGCTTCGAGCTAGCTGACGTGCCATATTTTCCAACATGCAACAGAGAGGACATCCCAAAAACTCATCGTTGGTCAAGAGTTTGTCGCTAGACTCGCACATTTCTGGGTAAAGAGCTTCATCTCTGTATGTGTCGCCCATGTCTGTGTATCATGCGTGGCAGGCAATATTTTTCTTTCTTTATTTCTGATCCCTGCCATGTCAGTTAGTGATTACACTAGTGCACACATCTTAACGTGAATCCAAAGACATAGTGTGTAGGGGCACAATGCCCTTAAGAACAGATTTAACTTTCCCCTTCATCTTTATATGCGTGGCTCATGTCTGTGTATCCTGTGAGGCAGGCAATATCTTTCTTTATTTGTGATCCCTGCCATGTCAGCCTAGCGATTACGCTACCTTGTTGCAGACGTCTTAGAGCAGAGTGTTTAGGCATAGCGCAGAGTCTGACCTTAAAATGAATTAGAAAGCATGACATGATCTATACTTATTATTTATTTATTTACAGCATGACAATTTCTGCCACTATTATTTTTGTCCAACCTGTTCGTTAAGACCTGCGTTCGTTTTTTTTCTTAGAAAGCGTCAGTCCGTGTGCTTTGACGGATTGTTTTTACTTTATTTCTTTTTTCCGTCTCCGCCTGTCCACTAGCCCTTGTTTGGCAGCTCTGTAATGTTATTCGCCGGTAATTGGCTTTCAGATGTAATATCTTGTACACTATTATAATTCAACTGTATAAGGTCTATTTGGCACAGCTCACAACAGATTCATGAGCTATTATGAGCTGTTTTTTTTTTTTGCCAAACACTCATTTATGAAACAACTTCATGGGTAAAACTGTTTTTCTCCTCCTCTCAGAAAAACATGAGTTGCGATAAAAGCTGAAAAAGTAGTTTATCCTAGCTTTTCTCCTCATTTCTCTCTCATCCATACATAAAGTTGTTGATGAAGCTGTTTTGTCAAACAATTTTTATAAAACAGTTTAGCTTCACCTAGAAAGTTGCTCATGAAACAGTTTTCTAGAAAAAATAGCTTTAGTAGTGAAGATGATCTATGCCAAACGGGGCATAATCTTACCTCCGTAAAAAAAATTGTTTGGGTATCATGGAGACGGAGGATAGGTTGCGCCGGTCGCCTGGTAATCTGCTACTCTGCTTCCTGCATGCGCTGGTCGATCGTTCTCTTCTGCAATGGAAGCCGAGTAGCAGACAGCACGGTTGCCGGCAAAGCATGGCATCGTGCGTGCAGGCGAGAACGCAGTGCGCGAGAGCGAGAGCTCGATCGGACCTCAAGTACCTGTGTTCCTCCTCGGGCAGTAACGACGGCCGTGGATGAAGCTGCCAAAGGGCGCGCCGGAGTTGACGGCCGCGGTGAGCACGGTGGCCCCCACGTGCTCCAGCATCCGCACCAGGAACGTGCCGAAGGGAGAGCCACCGCCGAGGTCCAGGCCGATGCGCACCGCACCGTGCCGTTGGGCCGCACCCCGATCATGGCGTCGATGGAGTAGGACAGCGCGCCGTCGTCACGTGCCCATTTGCCGGTCTTCCCCCGCCCGCACCACAGGTCGAAGCATGATCCGCCGCTGTTGTCGCCGCAGCCGCTGCCCCGGGCGGCCGCGAGGCACGAGTAGTTCTTGCAGGCTTACGCGTCTCACATGATTAGGAGAAGAGGGAGGATGGGGCTGCAGCTTCGGGGAAGGAGAAGGAGGATGCGAGGTGCCGATGCGCATAGCTCCAACCGCCACAACAGAGATGAAACGAGCAGAAGGGAGATGCCTGACAGTTGTCTGATTCCAATATGTATTGGGTCGTGTTTTTCGTATCTCGTACTTGACCCAGGCGTATGGCTCCTGCTAACAACTAGCATGTAGCAATGATACGGAGTTCAATTCATATATGTATTGAGTCTCGTTACAACGCATGGGCATTTTTACTAGTTATTATGAGTAAATCTCTAAATCTCTTATCCCATACGAGTTAATGTGGAGTTCGGTTCTTAGACGAATTGAAACATGTGACGTACGCATACGAGTTAGAGTTGGCATAATACATAATTCAGTTTCCAGAAGACAAATTGAGATACATGGCTTGATCGCTGAAAATAAGTCTCTAAGATGTAAGTTGTCTCTAAGATGTAAGTTGCCTAGGTAACCACGCAACAAGCGGAAGGTTCTATTGGATATGTTTGCTATTAAATTATAACGGTTGGCGCGTCTTGATGTAGACCGCTGCTACAATGAGCTCTGAGGAATACCTTCTCCTATGATCCTATCACGGATATAAACTCATCTATATGTGTCCGAAGTCCAATCTACATACAGTTCTAGGTATTGATGGCAAAAGTTTTGAAAAGTCAAATTTAGGGTGCGTTTGGTAGGGCTTTAGATTCTCGCAGAAATTTTTCGGATCCAGATTCTGTGAAGAAACGTTTCTGATGAATCGGAATCACTTTATGAAATTGGTTGGTTGGCAAACTGAATTTCGGGATTCAAAAAAATCGTTTAAATAAAAATATGTTCAGAAAAATTTACGACCGGCGGCGGCGGGGACGACGCTGACGGCGGAGGCCGCTCGCTGCTTCCTACCGGTGGCGACAGCACCACTTCAGGTACCACCTAGACCGCCAGCACCACCACCGCCACGTCCAGTTCGGCCGGAGAACCGCGGCTTCGTGATTTCCATGCATGTATGGCTCCGCCCACGGCGCCGGTCGTAAAAGAAATCACGGAGGAGGAGCTGGAGGAAGACATGGCGAACAAGCTCGAGCATATCAAGGGCCTGGTCGTGGAATTCCGTGGCGACAACCGCAGTGCCTTGGAGAGGTGGCTCTCGGAGCTAAACGTCGGCTGGGTTGTCCACCTCGCCCCCGGAACACATGAATCTTCAGGGAGCGTCGTTGCCTCGCACGGCTTCCAATTTCTTGTCCAGAGCTGGATCATGGCTCTACGTAAGATTGGTGAATCCATCTTTACAAGCCTTGATGAATGGTACAGCCAGAGCCAGAGGCAGGACCAGGATGAAGGAACGAGCAAGCAACCATCTGCTTCTGAATTTGCACAACTTGTCCAAGCAACTGTGCTCAAGATGCTGCCTTTCGTTGACATTGCTGCGGCAAAAACCTCCCATAGGCCGGGGGCAGTGGCTCAGAAGCTCCAGGTACTGATAGACATGCATGACGCTTTTTCCACGGCCTCGCAACATGTCCTGTCATTATTGTCCTGCTATGTACAAGAAGAATGTTCTGACGACAAGATGAGAGAACTCTTGTCAGCAGATCTGACCAAGTTGGATGAGGCCATATGGGATACAGTTGTTGAGATGAGGAATAATACCATGGCCTGGAGCTGGACAGACGATGGCGGTTCAAGTGACATTCACAAGGTCTCAGACTCCATAGTAAGCTACACCGAGGTGCTGTGGGCCAATTGCAAGTCAGTGAATCGCATTTTACATGACGCAGTTCTCCGCGGTGAGTATGATGAGCCTGAGAATGAAAACGCGAGCTATGTCTTCAACCTCATCATGGAGATGGTCTCTTCACTAGAGAGAAAGCCTTCCGCAAAGTTCCCAGAGGAAAGCCTCAGGTTCCTATTCTTGATTAACAATTTCGACTACTTACTGCAGGAGTTTCCCATAATTTGGCGTTTGGATTTTCCTCTGGTGTTGCTCACCCGCAAAATCGATAACTACATAAATAGTTATCTCCTTGTATCATGGGAACCGGTGTTGAAATGCTTGCACGATGCTGCTACACCTCGTTGCTTCACTAGATACTCGTTTCCTCTACCAAAGTTTGAGTCAAAATTTCAGAAGACCTACGCTGCCCAAAAACTATGGAAGGTCCCAGACCCTGGTATGAGGATAAGGCTGCGGAAAGCCGTCATCGACAAGGTCATCCCAGTGTTTACACAATTCTTGGAGGATAACAGCATCGTCACCCCAGGATTCACTCCGAGGAAACTAGAGAAGATGCTAGGAGAGTTATTTGAAGGATGATGAACTAGCGCACTGCGCACCATACAAGGCAAGTTGCCCTAAGTATAGTATTGTCAATACTGCTTCCATTTGCATTGAGTTCACTGTTATGCTTGGGTTTTGGAATAAAATGTTGTTGTTTCCATGGACTGGATCTCTGAAGCACGGTGCGAAGGATAGGGGGAAAATAGCTAAAGCACCACAAGTTTGTTAGTAGTTCTCTTTGTTGTGTAATTGTTGAACATTTTCTATGAAGTATCTGGAACAGCAGTTTTGCAATACAGAGAGAGAGAGAGAGAGAGAGAGAGAGAGAGAGAGAGAGAGAGAGAGAAGACTAGAACGGCAGAAAGCTGATCTGCATTCTGTAATAGCAGCAGTGAATGAAATTATCCATGCAGTTTTAAAAGCGTTGCGGTATATAAGCAGCAGTAGTAACTTTGGTGGTTCTGATTTTGCAAATGAGTTGTTTGTTTCCCCCTAAACCTTACTCTGTTCTGCTCTATTATCCGCATCAGGAGAGGAGATGTATGTGAATTTTGCACTGACATAAAGGGGAATAGTTGTTGGTTATATCTTAAGAAACATGCTAAATTTGAGTGCCAAGTTAGCCGACATCCTCGTATACATGTACAGGATCTCGCAATGTGTGAGCGCTCCTGTACCGATTACGACAACAGAAGAGGAAAACCAAGAATGGGTGAACGAACCAGACTATAAGAAGTAAACGGGCCGATGGTCCAATGTGAAGGTGACTGGGCCAGAGTGTCCCTATAACCTGTGTGTGGGTTGTTGTAAACTGTTTTTTTTTATCTTTTTTTTTCTTTTTTGTGAAAAGTGCTATTGTAAACTTGATATACAATTTGGACGCAGTCACAATCAATGAAGGCACAGACCAGAGGAACTGGCCTGGAATGAAAAAATAGAGATTGGGGAATGCGTAATTACCAGAGTGCTGCTGGCTGCTGTCATGCACTCATGCTCTCCGACACCACGGCACGCTGAGCACGGAATGCCAACCAAATTGTTGATGTGGCACCACGAAGGATATGTAGAGCCAAAAATATACAAGAGCACTAATGTGAACAAATCAGTGACGCTACCTCTTTCGGTTTCAAATACTATAAGTTAAGGAAGCGCCGATTATAATATTGAAGTGCAACCAGGAGGATTTTGGATGTCTTTACCGTGGTCTTCTTCCATGGTGACATCACCCGTGTTTCCTTCAGAAGCGCAGAGAAATCTCTTTGTACCTATGCAAATGGGCATTTGTTCGAGTCGTCGCGCACATTAACTCCTCATCTGTTAGGTTGCTACTTGTCTGTTATTTCGGATGGACGATCCCATATCTTTATATACTGTTTTAACCTTTTTAAAATATTTATTAGTCCTTATCATTTTTTTTCAAAAAAATGATCAACACCGCGTCATGGACACCTTTGTGGACTTCTTGAGGTTGATTCATTATTTTATTAAATTGAAGCAAAAAATTAAAATTTCATTTGCATCGCTCTCCAGATTGATCGGTTGATTCCAGCCACGTGCGTGCGTCCATCCCCAAATTGAATGGCAGGTTGCAAGTAGATGTCTAGCACTCTAGCTCGCATGGTGCCGGTGGATGGATGGGATCGAGGGGCAGCGGTGGGCAGGACACCGATGGCGGAGGTGGTTCGCTGCCTCCTACTGGTGGCGACAACACTTCAGATACCACCTACACTGCCGGCGCCACCACCGCCACCCACTATGTCAAAAAAGCACATTAGTGACGCGGAAGAAAACACGTCATTTATATTGCCTCTTTGATGTGAATAAATCAGTGACGTGTAAAAACTCGTCACTAATGTGAACACATCAGTGTCACGTCTAGCCCAAATGCGTCAGTGATATGGGTCATCAGTGACACATCTAGCCAAAAGTGCGTCACTGATATGGGTCAACAGTGTTGCGTCTAGCCAAAAACGCGTCACTGATATGGGTCACGACAGAGAAGGGGCGGTGGTCGCGGAGGAGGATGAGGATGAGAGGTGGCGACAACAGAGCAAGGCCGGTGGAGGGGATGACAGGAAGAGACGAGAGGGAGGCGATAGGTTCTAGGCTTGAGTTCTTTAACCAATCTTCATATTTTTTCAAGTCCGGGTCCGATAGGAGTGACGTGTTTTCTCCATACGAGTCTCAGATAACACATCTGGTTAGCAGTGACGCTTCTAGTTAAGACATGTCTCTGAACTAGTAATTAGTGACGTGTTTTGTTCTTTGAGCCTGGGCGACAACTAAACACCGACGCGTATTGTTTACCCAAATCACTGATATTAAATTAGTGACGTGTTTTAATTCCATATCATTGATTAAGGTATCTCCTTTTGTGCTGTTTTGGCATAGTGACCTCCGATTCAGACGGAGAACCACAGCCTCGCAATCTCCATCCGTTCACGGCTCTGCCCATGGTGCCGGTCGTGGAAGAAAACGTGGAAGAGCTAGATGTAGCTGAGGAGCTCGAGGAAGACAGAGTGAATAAGAATTAAACAATGAGCCCATCAGCCGAACCCGTGCGATGCACAATTTTTGGCGTGCGAAATTTCGCCAAAAACACTGTGGTGCCCTAGCCCGATTAGGGCACCAATCTCAAGCAGGCACTATGGGCTTCCAAAACTATTAAAGCTGCCCTAGTTTCGATCAGTAGAGAGGGAGATAGAGCAGTGCCAAAATTGGTTTGTCAAACGCGCACCAGTTCATGAACCGACCCAACACAGCACATTCTATGGGATTTTGAGCATGATTTTCGGTGGCTAAAAGATTGTGAAACATGTAACCAACTAAACAAACTCAAAGATGATAGTTTATACTTCAAAACAAAGCAAGGTTTCACTTAAGTGCTAATAAAAAATCAATTGAACACAGCATGCCAACATTGCAGTGCCACTCAGTTTCCAGACTTAGGAAATTTAGCCTAGTGAGGCCGAATTGCATTTTAGTTTCAATTTTTGAGACCCTAATGAAACTATCAAGCTACACATTTCTCACATAAGCAAATGTTCATTTTAATATACTAAAATAGAACTCCAATTTTGATAAAAATAATTAACCCAAGTTTTACATAATTTTTGCTCAAATAAAATCATTTTTCAAGGCATGAAATATTAAGGGCACATCACTACTTATCCATTTTCTAGAGTTTTGGCATAACATTTATACATAAACAAAAAGCTTAATCAAACACTACAACATTAAATGAAGGATTATTATGATGCTCCTGACATGATTAAGCATTTTTAATTAAGCTTAACCCGAGGGTGTTATAGAAGGTTTGCTTGATCAGCTCTTTGTTCCTGCCACCACTCGATGTGATGAGTTCTGACACCGTAGACACTTGCGGATCATCAGGCAAGACGATTGGCTTCCCATCAAAGTGGTTTGGGATCCATCTGTCATGCCAAATGTTTGTCGAGCTCCCATCACCATTCTTCTCAAGAGTCCTTTCTACAGCACCTCTCTCCCTGCTAGGATCGCACGCCAAGTTTGGTTGGCGTGTTTTTTCCTAGATGCTGTCAAAACATCCGTATCATGGTAATATCGTCCTTTTAAAACCCTCGCACACAATGAGTTTGGGTTATCGATCAACCTCCATCGTCCCTGCTTCCCCAAAATTGCCCGATTAAACATCCTCAAGTCTTGGAACCCCATCCTTCTAGAAACCTTTGGACGAGTCAACGGTTCCCATCGCTGCTAGTGCATATGCCTATTATTAGCGGAATTGCCCCACCAATAGTTCGAGATCACTGTCTTCATCTTTCGACAAGTATCATTAGGAATTAGAAAGCAACTCATTGGGTAGGTTGGTACTGCTTGTGCAACCGATTTCAACAGAACCTCCCTCCCTGCGCAGCTCGCTTCCTTTCCACATACTCCACGCCCCTACTAGCTTCTTCAGTCTTGTTGGCATGTACTCAAAAGCTTCTTTTGTTGAGCACCCAAGAGCTGTAGGTAGACCCAAATATTTCTCCGGCGCTTCCTTTTCAATTTGCAATATTGATCTCACCTCCACCTTGTCTTTATCATGACAGTTGGAGCTAAAAAGTACAGCTGACTTATCCTTGTTCACCAGCTATCCAGACCCTTTGCTGCAAAAATTCAGAATTTCCTGAAGTTGACTAGCCCCCCTTCACGAAGTTTCAGAGAACACAATGCAATCATCTGTGAACAGAAGGTGCGAAATCCAAGGAGCATGAACAACAACACTTACTCCCCTAGAGAAATGCACTGGACCAATTGACTTCAGACCGGAAAGACCCTCTGAACATAAAAAAACAGGTACGGGGAAATAGGCTCACCTTGACGTATACCCCTCGTAGGTTTGAAGGGGCTGGATAGGTGACCATTAAGTCATTAACCCGCACTGAGAAGGATCCGTAGTGACACACCTCATCACAATTGTCACAAAAATTCTCCGAGAAACCCTGTTGAAGCATCATACCTTGTAAATATTCCCACTCCACCCGATCATAGGCATTTGCTATGTCAAGTTTGACAGCACACGCCCCCATCTTCCTCTTCAAGTAGTGGCTGCATTCATAAGCAACAAGAACATTGTCTGTCATTAGCCGTCCTGGAACAAAGTTACTTTGTTCTGCAGAGATAATCTCATCCAGAAAAAACTGAAGTTTGTTAGCAAGAACTTTAGAGCACAATTTATATAAATGACATTACATAGAGAGATAGGCCTGAAGCTCTTGAGATTTTGCGGGTTCTTAATCTTTGGAATGAGCACAATCGTCGTTTGATTAATTCCTTCTGGCATCTGCACGCCATTCAAAAAATTTAGAACAACATTCTTAACACTTGGCCCGACGGCCGCCCAGTGAGTCTAAAAGAACCCGGCCGTGAATCTGTCAGGCCCCAGGGCTTTGTTGGCGCCTAACATAGAGAGAGCCCGGTCGACTTCCTGAGTACAGTGCATCGAGAGCATCGTTCATAGCAGTTGTAACTCTGAGTCGGCACATGAGCCAACACCTCCTCAACAGACAGCTCCGGTTGGACGGTGAACAACTCCCTGTAGAAATTGTTCGCCAACTCTTCTATGTCCTTCTTGTCGGTCATTAGAGCACCTTTAGAAGAACGCAAGGCATTGATATGGTTGATTTTCACCTATTCTTTTGACCTCGCTTGAAGCAGTTTTGTGTTCTGATCGCCATCCTTGAGCCAGGAGATCCTCGACCCCTGCTTCTCCATAATCCCTTCCCTAGCTAGAAGTTCAGCTATGCTGGACATTAGCTGCTTCTCGCACCGTGATGGTCCAGTGCAGATAGACAGACTACGTTCATCCTCAAGACCTCAAGGTCCCGGCGCAGCCTTGCCAAGTCATTCCGAACCAAGCCAACAACTGAGCGCTCCCACTCCTGGAGAGATGACTGCAGCCTCCGTAGCGTAGACTGCAACTGGCTCATGTCCTGGACGGCTGTAGCATCCCCCCCAGGTCTCCTCTACACATAGGTAGGGTCCCGACGCCACATATTTTCATACTTGAAATTTCATCTCCTTCTACCTCTGGTTCTCCGACCACGTCAGCACTCTATGATCAGACAGCAGTGATCAGATTCAGTCGTTTGCACGTGCCAAACCTTAGTATCTCTGAACATATCAGTAAAGGCTGTATCAACAAAACCTCTGTCGAGACGAGTTTTGATGTTGTGATCACCCTGCTGTCGATTGTCCCACATGTGTATGGTAATCCAATAAATCCAAGATCAGAAAAATCACACGTACTTACCACGTTCCGAAATCCATCCATCTGACTTTCGGATCTTGCGTCCGCGCCATCTCTACGCAGGAAACAAATCGCTAGAGCAGCCTCCGTCGGTTTTTACAGGTTATTACCTCTAAAAACAATTTTACCCAACTCTAAAATACACCCTCTGGTTTTTTTTCAAGGGGAAGGGGGATTATTAAAACTCGGCACAGTACATCCTCAAATTACATATGAAAAAAATCTAAAATAAAAAATACACAATATTCTATCCAGATTCTTCCATCTTCTTCTTCTTTCCCAATGACATCCCTCAAACGTTGGAGTCAAATTGCAGTCCTTATACCAAATCCAACGACCAACCCCAAAACATTGGACATGCCGCAAGCTCCAACGCTTCAGAACCAGTCCAAAACGTATCTAAATCGATGAAAGAATATCGGCAGTTACATCGTCAGAAGCAGCATAGGATGCAGATTCATCATCTTCAAACCTTGATTTTTCCTCTCCACGGCCAACCATGATGAGATCGATGACCCGGATAGCTGTCTTCGTTGGGGTGCCTAGAAGCACCCCTCTCCTTGAAGATAATGGCCACAACTTGGCCATCTGCCGTTGAAATCGACGCCTACAACGACGATCTCGTCGTGGCAATCATCGAAGTCATCGCAGGAAACACGGTCCCGGCGGAAAAATCATTTGATTTCGCTGAAAGATTTATTTAGACTAAACCCTAAGCAAATGAAAAAAATACAAGAAATTAAAGAGATGAGTCCTCTCCCCTTCTTATCTCCGGTAGACGCACCGGAGAGGAAGAAGGAAAGGAGCCCTAGGTGCAGCGACGATGGCGAGGATCAGGAGTTGTGGCGTGGTGGCAGTGATAGCCCTACAGTGCCTTCTTAGGCCCTGTTTGTTTCATGTGACTAAAGTTTAGTGATCTGGTTTTGGCTCATTTTAGTCACTAAATTACAAATAAGGTGACTAAAAAATGACTAAACTAGTTTAGACCATTAGTCCACTGAGATGAAGGGGACTAAACTGGGAAAAGGACACCCTCTGCCCTCTCATTAATGCCCGAGGAGCTGCCGCTGAGCTCCGTCCATAGCCTCTCTTTCGCCTTCCCCGACATCGCAGGGACCGTGCCCGCCGGCCATGGGGCCGCGCGCTGCCGGCGCCCTCATCTTCTTCTCCGTCGACGCCTCCACTTCCTCTCCTCCGACGGCGGCGGCGCCCTCATCTCCTCCTCCGTCGACGCCTCCACTTCCTCCCCTCCGACAGCGGCGGCGCCCTCATCTTCTCCTCCTCCGTCCCTCTCCTCTTCTCTAGAAACGGCGCGGGCAAGGAGGCGGAGCATGCCCTTCCGTCGGCAGCGGCGCCCCTCATCTTCCCCTGCCCTTCCCTCGCGCCACCGGAGAGGAATCAGGATGGGGAGGGCTCGGAATCGCTGGATCTGGCTGGCTGGGATGGTTCAGCGGCGGGTGGAGCGGTCGTGCGGGGAGCGCTGCTGGATCTGGCTGGCGAGGGAAGGAGACAAAGGAAGAAGATAAGAAAGACATTTTGATCTTTGTTCATTAAGATCATTAGTCCCTGGATCCAAACAAAAAATTTGAAAAAATGACACTCGAAAGATTGACTCTCGATTACGATGACATTCGGTTGGATGAAGTGAGTTTATCTGTGTCTATAAATATGGATCCAATGTCAAATCTACCCACGATCTATGTTTTGAGTCCTATTTTTCCGAATCGCCCGATCAAACAGGTAGACTAAGGGGGTGTTTGGTTCTTTAGTCGCTCCTAAAATTTATGTCACATCGAATATTTAGATGCTAATAAGGAGCATTAAATATAGATTAATTACAAAACTAATTACATAGATGGAGGCTAATTTCCGAGACGAATTTTTTAAGCCTAATTAATCTGTCATTAGCACATATTTACTGTAGCACCACGTTGTCAAATCATGGACTAATTAGGCTTAAAAGATTCGTCTCGCAAATTAGTCGCAAGTTATACAATTAGTTTCGTAATTAATCTATGTTTAATACTCCATGCATGTGTCTAAACATTCGATGTGACAAGAATTTTAGGAGGAGGTGAGGTAACCAAACAGGCCCTAAGTGGAACGAAACTAGCCCTTATTTACCTAATTAGCTACGCTGCCGGCTCACCTTTCATCACTGAGGCATGCATGCCGCTGTCAGCAATATCGCCAGACTTGATTCCTCGGGCACGCTGCCACTGGCAATATCGCTGGGCTCGACTCCTTATTCACGCGATTTTTTTTAATTTTAACATTTTTTAAAAACTAATTTTAAATCTAACACGGTTGGTTTTTTTCTTTTAAAAAAACTAACATTTTTGGCCGCGCCTATTGCCCTGACACGGTCAAATGCATGTGCCGCGTCATGTATGGTGGCGCGGCAGAGGGCTGACGTGGCGGCGACCGGAATTGCGACTGTTGACGTGGCAGGGGTCTACTGCGCCACCAATCTTGGCACGGAAAGGGATGATTTGACTGGTCGCAATAATGCTACTACGCTCGGCTGCAGTGCAGTGTAGGTGCAGATGTAGGTGCAGGTTTCCCATTTATCGCAGTGCAGTGTAGGTGCAGGTGCAGGTGCAGGTGCAAGTGCAGTCTGCTCCGCTCGGCTGCAGATTTCTCATTTCCCTTGTGGTGCATGCACTGCATTTCCATGAACCCACTGCATGATTGGTCTGGTCAGTCTTGTGTTAGGTCCAACTAGAGCTGGGTCTGTCATCTGTGTGTGTGTGCATGCATTCATTGTGCTTGCTCAAGGGTTAGGGGGTGTTTGTTCCGGGGACTAATTTTTAGTCCATGTCACATCGGATGTTTGACACTAATTTAGAGTATTAAATATATTCTAATTACAAAACTAATTACACAGATGGAGACTAATTTACGAGACGAATCTATTAAGCCTAATTAATCGATCATTAGCGCATATGCACTGTAGCACCGCATTGTCAAATCATGCACTAATTAGGCTTAATAGATTCGTCTCGTAAATTAGTCTCCATCTGTGTAATTAGTTTTGTAATTAAAATATATTTAATACTCTAAATTAGTGTCCAAACATCCGATGTGACAGGGACTAAAATTTAGTCCCCGGAACCAAACACCCCCTTAGTGTGTGTGCAAGAAGAACACAGAACTGGCCGGCTGGTGGTGGATGCGAGAGGCTTTTCGCTGTCTGTCGCTGCTGCTTGTATCCGTCAGTCATCCGTGTGTGGTGTGCCTGCACTGCCTGTGACGACGAATAAGCGCAAACGTATAAGCGCGCATGGATTTCAAAATCCAAAATTTGTTAACTTTGACAAAAAAACAGTCTAATCACATGAAGAAAGTTTGTGCTACAAAAAGTTGCTGCATTAGATTTACATAAAATTTACCAACCTGCATAATTTCACAGCACCACCAAACTTATAATTTCACAGCACCTCCAAACTTGTTCTCACCGGCCGTGCGGAGAGACTTTCATAAAATTTACCAACCTGCCACTTGTAAGTGGAGAATACCGGTTCATCTTTTCTCCATCCTACACACCGACAGAAAGGAGCCGTGGGACTTCTCGCTTCCTCGACATGCTCCTAGTGGGACGGTCATCCGGTCAGCCTGGCCTAAACCTGACCCAACTTGCAAAATGCTTAGGTCTAGCCATGGCCACGAGCCCGCCCCGGGCAGCTCTCCGCGTGTGAGAGCTCCTCCTCGAGCAGCTTCGTTGTGGTCGCGACCTAATGAAGTCAACCTGATGGGTGGTTAACATGTGGGGTCTGGTGCCGGTAGTTTTTCCAAAAGGAACAATTGTTCAACCAAATGGCTTTTGTCTTTCCCACAGACCAGAACTCATACAAGAACTTTTCGAGAAGCCATGGCTCAACCAAACACACCTAACTCAAATTTGGAAGTTGGAACTAAGATCCTTGTTCACATAATGCGGCCTCTTGAATGCCACACGCTCGTACAAGTTATCAGAACGATGGTTTTATCTAGTATAGCTAGCTTTTCTTGAAGCTTCAAGTAACTAATAATAATAAGAACATAAAGATGGCATCGTTTTTTGTTAAGCGCTGAAGCTTTTAGAATTTCATCTTTCTTGAATCTTTCTTATAAATAAAAAAGAACTCAAAACTAGACATCTCGCAATATTTTCATTAAGGGGGATTGGTTATTAATTCTGGCCACAAAAAAAGGACCTTTAATAACTGCTCATTCCATTCTAAATTATAAGTGCTTTTTTAGATACAAATAAAAAGTGTGGCTTCAGTGATCTACAGAAGGACGTTTAAGGTGTATAGGTTGTAACTTCTAGGGGTGTGCGTGTGTGTGATGGTGTGAGTGTGTTGTGTAGAGTACATATATTACAAATTATACACTATGAGTCCAGGCTAAAAAAAGATACAAATAAAAACTAGGTACCTAAAAAAATTATAACAACTCGTAACTTAGACCTCTCCCACCGTACTACACACTTCAGCTTTTTTTTAGCCTGGACTCCTAGTGTACAAGTTGTAGTATCTGTACTCTACACAACTCACTCACACCACTATACACACGCACACCCCTAGAAGCTACAACCTATACACCTCAAACGTTCTTCTGGAGATCACCGAAGCCACACGAGCCTCGTAGACGACAGGCACGTCATAGTCCCATAATAACATCACACGAGTATTTAGAATCTGCACGAAACAAATCTGGAGAAATACCCATGCGACGCCCGTTCGTCCCAACTGGGAATCGAACGTGGGTGGGCACGCTCCACAAGCGGAGACGATGCCACCGCGTTGACAAGTCACGCAGACAAGGTGTCGCTGTCAGTTTGTTCATTTCATTTTCTCCCTGTTCCCATCACAAAAATATCAGGACACCCAACTTGCAGGCCAAGTGGCCGGCGGATCGCACCCACTGGGCCCGCGGCGGGGGCGTTTAGGTCCACGGAATGTGGATTTTTTTGTCAGGGCCCCACCGTATCTTTCTCCTGGCTGGGAGACTTACCAGGTCACAGGCAGTGACAGGCAGCAGCGACAGACAGCGAAAAGCCTCTCGCATCCACCACCAGCCGGCCGGTTCTGTGTTTTTCTTGCACACACACTAAAGGCCTATTTAGATTTAAAAAATTTTGCGTAGTACCCGTCACATCGAATCTTGCGGCACATGTATGGAGTACTAAATGTAGACGAAAAAAAACTAATTGCACAGTTGGGTGAAAAATCGCGAGACGAAACTTTTGAACCTAATTAGTCCATAATTAGACACTAATTGTCAAATACAAACGAAAGTGCTACAGTAGCCAAAATCCAAAAAATTTTGGATCTAAACGGGGCCTAACCTTGAGCAAGCACAATGAATACATGCACACACACAGATGATAGACCTAGCTCTGGTTGGACATAACACAAGACTGACCTCAAGGGAAATGGAAAATCTGCAGCCGAGCGGAGCAGACTGCACCTGCGCCTACACTGCACTACGATAAATGGGAAACCTGCACCTACACTGCACTGCAGCCAAGCGTAGCAGCATTATTGTGACCCGTCAAATCATCCTCCCTTGTCGCGCCATGCGCCGTGGCGCGGCACTGCCGCGCCAAAATCGGTGGCGCGGCAGAGCCCTGCCACGTCAACGGTCGCGATTCCGGTCGCCGCCACGTCAGCCCGCTGTCACGCCACCATGCATGCGCGCGGCACAGGTATTTGGCCACGCTATGGCAATAGGCGCGGCTAAAAGTGTTAGTTTAAAAAAAAACCGACCGTGTTAGATTTAAAATTAGTTTTCAAAAAATATTAAAATAAAAAAAAATCCATTCACGCCACCGCTAGCAATATCGCTGGGCTTAACACAAAACAAATCGGTCACGCCATAATGGACGTAGAAAAATGTTTTAGTTATGATGATGGAACACTTTCATTTAAGCTAGATTTTTTGAGGTAGCATATTGTACGTGCAACAATTTTCTCCAGACGCTAAAACATTTTGTCCTAAACATGGAATATTTTATTGTGGGCCTATAACATTATTCTCTCGAACCTCAAACTTTTTCTCAATAAGATAGAATAATTTTCTCATGGAACCTAAAACATTGTCCCTCTCAATATAATAAAAAAATGTTCTACCTTTATTGGAAAAATTGATCGTCTACATATGTCATCCAGATATTGATATATTTAAGTAGGATCCTTTTCCGAAGTTATTATTGTAATAGATTCATTAGTGAAATCAGAATTAAATTTAAAGGCCTTAGCATTTTTTAAAAGTTTCCAAATTTTTCCACGGGCCATGAGGCCAGAAATTTCGTTTCCACTCAGCTCCACTTAGGTTGCCTTTTTTTTCCTTGAGTGATGATGATTTGAGAATAAAGATCCACTCTGATTAAATTTAGTTTCTTTAGGAATACTCCCTCTATCTCTGAATAAATAGATTTCTAAAGTTATCTTAAGTCAAACTCTTTAAATTTTAATCGAATTTTTTGAAAAAAAAACGTTAAGACTTAGGTACCAAATTAGTATTATTAGATTTATCATAAAATATATTTTTATAAGGTACTCATTTTATGATATAGATGTATTTACTTTTTTTCTATAAAGTTAACTGGCAGATTTTATGAATTGATTTATTTAGAGATGGACGGAGTACTCTGATTAAATTTAGTGATTTGCCTTTTGCGCGTGAGACATTGTGGGCTAGTGCAGCCGCTTTGCTCTCGGCCCAGATAAAAAACACGGAATCCAAACCTGGACCCAAGCTTTGAAAAGGCGACCGTCCCTTAATTTCCTTCCCACCACGTTTTCTTCAATCCAAAGTTCCAAACGCAAACGCCCTCTCCAGCAGTTATAGCTGGGCAATTGGCATCAGTGACGAATCCAGAAAAAAATTTAGAAGGGGCTGAACAAAAGAATATAGACTTTTTTATCTTCTCTTAACCTTAGCCCCTCTTACCTAGTACATGTATGCATAAAATTTTAAAAGATGACTTAGGAAAACTCCACGTGCTCAGAATCGGTGGGTGGGGGGGGGGGGCTGAAGCCCCCCTAGCCCCTCCATGATTGGCATGGAGGTGACGGGCAGGGATGGCGGCCGGGGGCCTTCATGGAGTTGGAGCTACCGGCGCCAAAAGGAGACTGGAACCGAATCCAGTTCCCACACCGTTAGCAGCTCCAGATCAGGTACCATAGTCTCATCAACTACCTACATATCTAGCGCCTCTCGCATGTCCTCAGTCTCTATGCAACTGGAGTTGGAATTGGTATCGGAGCTCAGAGTGGGCATGCCGCATGCCTGGTATCTCTATGGAGTCGGCCTTGTTGCAATTGGACTTGGAGCTCAGGGTGGGCATGCCCTGGATAGAAAGCGACGAAAAGGATGCCGAGTTTCTTCAACCAATAAAGAAGCCCCGCAAAGAAACCGGGGAGTCGTTGAAGGAGAAGAAGATGATGAAGCACATGGAAAACCTGGTTCAGGAATTCTTCCGTGAGCCGTCGGAGAAACGCAGCATCTTAGGCGGCGGTGGCATGGATGCCCTGGAGAGGTGGTTCTCGGAGCTGGGCGTCCGCTGGGTTCTCCTTCTCGACGTGGCTGACTATGCATCTGCGTGGGTACACGGGCATCCTACGATAGATGAGATATGGAGCTGGAGTCGAGCTCTCATAGAAATCATGGAAACCATTCGTCTCACGACGTCTTTCTTTCCCCATCATGGTCATGGCTTTGTGGGCATGCCCGGTATTAATGAGCAAGAGGAAGAGCTTCCTCATCCTGAGAGTGGGAAACATGCTACTACTAGTCTGAAACCGTTACAGTTTGCACTGTTTTCCCAAGAAACCATGTCGAAAATGCTCGTTTTTGTTGATATCATGTTTAGCTATTCTCTTTTTATACATGGGGTAGCATACGTCTATGACTCTTTCATTCCGTGTCTCCATTTACATGGTGCTCTGTCCAAGGCGTTACTGGGGATCAAATTGCAATTCCATTCGACACCCTCTGCACAAGTTGAAAGATAAAGAACGAGATGGTGAGCCTCTTGTCAGAAAAGCAGGGCAAGGCGTTTGAGGCCATATGGAGCACATTAGAGGAGATTAGGACTGGTGTCATTAAGCCAATGGATACTCAGACTCCACAACGATCATCAGATATTCTCAAGGCCACTTATTCAGTAATGGACGACATCAACTTCCTGCTGTGCAATCACTCCACAGTAAACCCATTAGTATCTGAAGCAGCTAGCCTTGGTAAGTATGTGCCTCTGACTGGACTTGGAGAGGCACCACCTTTCATCAGCCTCATCGCAGAGATGGTGTCTTGTCTTGAAGAAAAGCTCATCACCATGTCACAATTATTCCTGGATCAAGGGCTCAGCTTCTTGTTCTTGCTCAATAACTTGAACTTCATATGGGAACAGCTCGAATACTATTATATCAAAGTCGATGTGGCAGCCATCACTCGCAAAGTCGATCACTATATAGAGAGTTATATACAGGTGTTGTCATGCTTGTTCAATCCTACACCACTGTACCTGGTGACAAAGTACTCCCCATTGTCCAAGTTCGAGTCTGAATTTCAGAAAACCTACACAACCCAAAAGCTATGGAAGGTCCCAGATCCTGAGCTTAGGAAATGGCTGCGCAAATCTGTCATCGAAAAAATAATTCCAGGCTATACAAAATACATAGAGGATAGCAAAGTTACCAACCCAAAATTCACTCCCCAGGAGCTGGAAGAGATGCTGCAAGAGCTGTTTGAAGGATGATGAATAGATTGCAACACGGAGGACAAATAAAGTCACCATAGGTTTCCATTTGTGTTGGCATTCTAATTAAACTTTGTTGCTTGAAATGGCTGTATATGAAGTAGGAAAAAATTTGAAGCACTGCAAAACTTCATTTGGCAATTTGTATCTCCTTGTGCTATTCATTTCTGAATAAATGTTGAGCAGCCGACGGCTGTATGTATGTAATGTACCTTGTGTTTTGTAGGCGCTTGTACCAACAACAGTGGTGTTTACTTACTGATCTTCTTTTTCTCTTTTTTTTTTTCTAAAGATCCGGCATCGGCTTTCATTTACAAGAGGATAGGAACTGTATAGGGTGTGCCATAGGCTCCATAGACTGGACTGCTCGGCACCCCTAAAAAACTACTTGTTCTAATTTACATATCTAACACTCCCTCTGCTGGGTGGCTCCGGTTGTTATCTAGATGTACTACTTGTGCTGGTATGATCAATTCCAGGGTTTTATATCCTGCAGTACACCAGTCACAAGCTTCTTCCTTGATCTTGCAAATAATCTGTTGTTCTGTTCTTTCTGTTTGATTAAAAATCCTGTTGTTTCTCTCAAGCCAAATCGACCAAGCTGTCAGCATTGCTAAGGCTCTTGTTTCTTCTTGGACTGATGGTTGCTCAGTAGCGTCCAGCTGTAGGAACCATTGGTTTATGCTGTCCTGAGTGATCCAATTTGTTGGGTCCAGACTTCTTCTGCTGGACCAAAGAGCTATGGCGCCTCAAACCTGTTTTGAGAAAGGGCATTCAACAAACAGATGGTATGTTGTCTCTAGGTTACGGAAGCACATTGGGCAGAAATAGTTATTAGTCCAGCCCCTCAGTTGCAGCCGTGCTGCTGTCCAGATTTTATTTTGTAGCATCTACCAGATGAAGAATCTGCATTTGTTGGGTGCTTCTTCTTTTTCTCTACAAATCATGCCTCATGCTGTCATGCATTGTCATTTTTCTGAGAAGGAGTTTTTTTATGATTGTGCCATGGCAAATATTTCATTAAGAGGAGGTGAAAACATTGTATGACTCGCAAGAAACCAGTTGGCGAGAGCACACACGGTCTAATCGAATGAAACTTGCCGACACTACTCGATGCCAGATAGCAGCGTTCCTATTACCCAAAGCCAAAGGCCAAACAGCCAATAGCGCTGGCAACGACGCAAAGTGCATGTTGCCCACCTGAATCCACAGAGCTAAGCTGTCTCATCAGCATATAGCCTTAGCTAACTGTACCAGCAATCCATTGATCCTAGGAAGAGACATTGATCGCTACTAAAAGTCCCCCCCCCCCCCCCCCCCCCCCCCCCCCCCGCAATGTCTCGGGGGCGACACCCGCCACCGCCGCTAAAGACCGAGCTGGCCAGCTCCTCCGGCCACCGCCGCAGCTCTCCGGCTAGCGGTGGCAGTGGCCCGCTGCGACGCTCAAAAAGGCTACCCCGCAGGAATTCCCCCGCAGCAGCCTCCATCCCCTCCCTTCCTCTCCTACCCTCCTCTTCATCACTCGACGTTGGTTTTTCATGGCGCAAGGATGGCCGGCGGCGAGCTCGATGCATCAGATCCGGGTCCCTCTTAGGCCTAGATCCGGCGCCCCCCCCCCCCCCCCCCCGTCCCGGATCCAGCGCGTGGCGGAGGGACGCGGCGGCCAGCGGGCGCTGGCCTGCTGGTGGAGCTGCGCGCTAAGTCATGCTGCTGGGCGCGGCGCGGATCAGGCTCCAACTTCCTGTGGTGTGGCCCGGATGACGTCCGGGCATGGTGGCTGGCGGGACGTGCGGCGAGCGCGAGCCGCGCGGAGGCGGCCAGCACCGCGACGGCCGGCTGCAGATGGCAGGGGCTTGCAGTGGCAGTGGCCAGGCTGCCGGCGCCCTCGTGTGCGCTTGCCTGCAGCAGGCAGCGGCCGGTCGAGCAAGGCCACTGGCCGGGGCCAGCCCGCGGCGGCCAGATCTAGCACGACTGGTCGGGCCATGGCTGGGGGCGTGGTAGGCTTCTACAAGCTCCGGCATCGTTGGTCCTCTTCGGCTACTTCTTGTCATCGCCGAGTCCGGTTTGCAGCATTGCGCTCTAGGTTGGCCTCCATAGGCATATGGAATCTAGATGAAAACCCAGCCTAGCAGGCGAGCGACGATGGCGCAACTGTCGTCATATCCCTCCCTGGAGGCGTCACTGTAGATCCCAGCTCCTGCTATCACGAAAGCCAGTCCGGGCTTATTAAATCCATTGGGCAGGTCTTGGGGCGAAAGCCCTTACGAGCCTGTGCTCTCACTCCCTTTCTTGAAGGCATCGATGCAAGCACACATGCTTCCGTCCGCGCTCGGCGCAGCCTTTTGCTCTCCCCGATTGCTCTCCCACCCCATCTTGTTGTTGGTCTGACTACCCTCCTGCAAACACTACTTGCTGTCAGGTGCTCGCCATCAACGACTTGGTGTGATGTCCTCTAGATTACTTGAGTGCTCCGCCTTATCTTATGCTGGGTTGCGGGGATGTTGATCTCCTTCTCTGGATCTCGTCGTTCTCCTCCTGGCGGTCCTCCCACTTTGAGGCTTCCTTTCCCCAAATGGCGTTGGTGGACGTCGGTTGCAGCCCAGATACGCTCTTAGGCGATGCTACTCACGGCTGCTGCCTGTTGGCTCCGACTCAATACCTTACAACTTCTTAGCTGTCGTCTGTTGGATCCAACTCAATACCTTACAGCTGCATGTGGGCTAGAATTCTTTAGAATATGTCATTGCTGGTGGCAACGGTTAGGAAGTAGCGCTTGCACTCGCTTCGGTCAGTAGGCAGAGCTGATAGCTGAATCCTATTGTTGTTTTGTTAAGTGTTGTAATCCTTCTCTCTTCCTCCTATCATATACTTCTCTGACCTTCAAGTGTCGCTCCTGTACTAGGTGGCCGGCACCCTCCATTCTCAGCTTTGTCGGTATTGGTGGAAAATTATCCAGGTGAGGACTTTTCGTCACCCCCTCGTGACGTCTTAAGCAAAACATTGATCACTAGTGCAATGATTAGTAAAGGTGGATGGTAAACCTCTATACACATTGATCAGTGTTATAAGATTTACTTTTCATACGAGGCAGATTAGTACGTGATGCTATATATAACAGTAATCGGTACCATTTTTACTTGCCCAAATGGCCAAATGTCAGTAGATGTTCTTTTACAATGAACAGACTATAGCCATGGAAGAAACATCTTTGTCTATCTCACAAAGCTGAGCTCTCCGGCTCCATTTATGTTTACCTGTACAAAACAGGAAACACTGAGATCACTAAGTATCTGTCCCTGCTTTCCTGCTTCAAGCGATGAACAGCTCAGAAGAAACTCCCTATTTATCCTTTTATATCGCCTGTATACTCTGCTTTGTTCTAGCACCGGAGATAAATGTACGTATCGAGGAATTACCATCCCAAGAGTGAAATTATAACGAACTATACACACAAGACGCAATAATTTCACTCGATTTTGTTCGTTTTAGAAATTCTCAACGCATTCGCTATTATTAAAAAAACTTAGATACATCGGAGAGCGACAAACGGATGGGTCGGAGGGTGACAAACGGATGGATCACTTAAGATCGACCATGGTTAATCCAAGTACATGATACATGGGTACAATACATCAATAGTTCAAAAGGAAAACAAAACAACACAATGAAAGTTCTAGTACATAGGTACATTGATCATTAATAAAGCATGAAACTAACAGACGGCACAATCAAAAACCCTCAGTCAGAAACATACCGAGTAAGCAACTCGTCGTCCAAGTACCAATCCTCTACCACAACCCTGTTGCTGTGGCTAGGGTCACCTGCATTGCCCTGATCTGCCTTTCGCCTGTAGTAAGCGGCCTCCGCTTTATCTGCGGCCTGAGACAAGAACGCGTTCTCTTCCTCCTCGTTCATGTGGCTAGATTCACCTGCATTGCTCTGATTTGCGTGTCGCTTGTAGTAAGCGGCCTCCGCTTCATCTGCGGCCTGAGTAAAGAACGCGTCGTCATCCTCCTACGCCTGCAAGCCTGCCTTTGCTAGAGCGATGAGCTCGCCAAGTCTGCCAGTGTCGTTCTCAGTATCCTCCGCCTGCAAGCCCCCCTCTGCTAGAATGATGAACTCGCTCAGTCTGGCAGTGTCGTTCTCATTCTCGTCTCCCTCATCAGACAACACAATCGGTGATTGAACGGTACGACCAGCTCGCGTTCTGTGCTCATCTAACTTCTTTTCCTCATACCTTGCACGAGCCACCTCTCTGTCATGGTCCTCGCTGCATCCAATCCCTTCATGTATAAAATACAATCAGTTAGCAACGCGATTATATTACATTTAAAATCAGACAACGAAAAAAATGGCTTTCAAGCACACACTGGCATATAATGCAACAACATGCTCGTTCAAGACCTGCATCTGTACTCTTGTCTCCTCCCTTGCCTCATTGCTTGCTCTCTCCTCCTCTAACACCCTCCGTCTCTCCAATCCCCATTTATCAAGCCCGACATCAATCGGGTTACGAATACCGCGCTGTCTAGCAAACTCATGCATCTTGTCTTTGTGATGTTTAACGAATAGGTTGACGTAGTCAGGTCCATATCCCCTTTTCTGTGCAATTACTTGCCTCCCCTTCAGTTCATCCAAGAACTTAGCTTGACCATCATAACATTTTCACATGCATTTCCTAGTGCTCTGTTCAAACGAAAAATTATATCATATATGTCTTAGCAAAAGAAACAAAATACGATTTTATGTTTACCACAAAAATAACCAACCTCATCATAGTCAACCATATGGCTGTAATAATGGTCTATTTCAAGCTCCGAAGGGACTAGGCCATAGTTGGATTTAACACCACATTCGCACATGACAGGAAGTGCTTTGTAAATTACCCTTTCTTTCTTCTTTTCCTTAACCTTTGGCGGTTCTTCCGGCCATTGGTTCTTAGGACCATACAACCACTCCTTGAAACGACGCTTCGCCATTGAAAACACCTAAATAAGGTGACATTAGTATATGAACACATATAGCTCAATATTTCAACACATACACTTTGCACTTACTTCATGCTTGTTTGAACACACAAACTCCAACGTATTCTTAGGGTTTATCACAGCTCGATCTCCGCAATCGCACAGAGGAGGCTCCTCGAGTTGTCTAACTATGACTAAGTGCTTCTCCTTAGCTGTCATTGGAGGGGAGTTAGGGGGAGGTGAAACCCACCGCTCAAAGTGCTCTCGTGAATGTCGCCCTCTCCACCAATCGTCGAAAAGTAGGTACCTGAGGTCAAACTTGTCTGCACCATCGATCCACTGAAAGAAAAGGCACCTCTCATGGGCCTACACAACAAAATTCCAACAAAATATTAGTAACCTAGTAATACAAATGAAGAAAAAAATATACGAAAATAATTACTTACATTAAAACGACTGCATGTGTAGAAGCATCGAGCCGCTGTGTCTGGATGTCTTGATTGAAACACGTCGGCCGAATGACCACAGTCACAGTTAGGGACAGGGAGGTCAGGAGGGACGGGGGCATCTTTGCTAGACTCGTCGGGGTACAATTCTCTAGGACGACCCCGTTTTCGCCACAACTGCTCCCAAAACATGTCTTCCATCTAATAAAACGGTTTAAATTAAACATCAATCAAAACAACGCAAATTAATATAAAATATAATCATTTGTATTGCAACTCAAATAATATAACCAACACTTATAGCAACAAAAATATACATGGTAAACATACTTCTAACTAAATAATTAACCTTAACATCGACAAAATCAAACTAATATCTTCCTCCAAACCATAGCCCATAGTTCCCAAACATAATTTTCCTCCTAACATTAACTCCCATTCATAATATTTCAATTCACCATTCAAACGAAAATAAAAAGTGCGTCATTACCTTAAACGAGGCCGAGGAGGGAGGGAGGCGGCCAGGGAATGGGAGGAAAGGGAGGGAGGGAGGCGGCAACAGAGGGTCGGGCGTCGACAACACTTGGGAGTGGCGGGCAGGCAGGCGAGCAGGCGGGGCGGCAGGCAGGCGCGGCGGGCGTGAAGGCGCGGCGGACAGGCAGCCAGGTGCGATAGGTAGGCGGGACTGGGCTGCGGGCCTTTAGCCGGCTCTACCACGCCACCAATCAGGGCGTGTCATTGCCGCGCCATGATCAGTGGCGCGGCAGACCCTGCCACATCACCGGTCGTCGCCACATCATCCCTCTTGCCGCGCCACCATGCATGGCGCGGCACAGGCGTTTCGCCGCGCCGGGGAAATAGGCGCGGCCAAAAGTGTTAGTTTTAGAAAAAAATTAAAACAGTGTTAGATTTAAAATTAGTTTACAAAAAGTGTTAAAAATAAAAAATCCGCGTGGAATACCCGGGCACGGAAAGACTTTCGCGACACCGGTCGTGGCATGGGCAGCAAACAACGGGACCCATGGCACAGGGGTGCAACCGGCGCGGCACTCGCTGCCTCTGTACACGCGGTGTCTCCCATGAGTTTGACTGCGAAAATCAGAAGTTTTGGTGGGGGTCAGAAGTTCTAGGCTTGCCCACAGTCAGAACTTTCGACTGGGGTCAGATGTTCTAGTCTAGCCCGAAGTCAGAACTTCCGATAGGGGTCAGAAGTTCTAGCAGGGTGAGACTTTCTCGAGGGAGCAACTCCTTCATCCGGACTCCGAATTGGATGTTCTATATATAATTTTTGACCATCTCGACGATAGGAACGCGATAATGAAGTCTGTTCTACAATTTTGACAAGTTCGTAAAGTGGACAATTTTGGTTGTCAACACAACCCTTTTCAAACGTGCTCTACTCCACCAAGTGTTCCAACATGTCAAGCGCGAAATACACGACTTAAGATAATTAATCATCAGCGAAATAGCACAGCTTAAGATAATTAATTATCGAGTAACACCGAGGTGTTACATATAAAGAGGGGAATTCTTTCGGCTATCGTGATGATTTAGTGCCACTAGGTGATTTAACTCCATGCATGTGCATTAGGACCTAGTGAGTGCTAACAACCCTTGAAAAATGACTTGTGAAATGCTAACTCACATACACAAGTGTTGAAAAACATTGTGGAGTTAACACGTTTGCACAAGGGTTGAAGAGTTGAAGTGAAAGAGATGCTCTGGCTGCATCGGACGATAACGACGCAGGCATCGAACACAAGCGGTTTGGGTCCGATGGCAAACCCTAGGTGCAGCCAGGCCTCACAGAGAGCATCGAACGATGTCACTATGGACCGATGTGTTTTGGTCGCTCTCTGTCTTCGAAAATAATTCTTCGGGCGATATTCAACGCATGCATCGGACGTTGTTTTTTAGGGTCCGATGTGACTGAAGCAAGCCCGATGTTACTGTTCATGTGAGGGACACAAAGTTTCACTATGTACATCGGACGCTGGGGTTTTGTTCGATGTGAAACATCGGATGCGTCCGATGTGATCTAGAGCTCTCTGGATGCTGTTTGTGTTACATCAGATGATAGGCGGCATTGCATCTGATGTGACATCGGATGCTAAGGAGCGACGCGTGCAGAGAAAGTCGTTGGGTGCCAATGGTCTGATTCAAACGGTCGAGTAACCGCGCGCTGACACGTGGTGCATCGGACGATGCGGTAGCGTCCAATGTGGACACAGTATCGTCCGATGCTCCCACAGTCAGCCCAATGAAAGGGTAATGGCTAGTGGAGCCTTGGGGCTCTATAAATAGATGTTGGCTGCCTTAGGCTCACACTCTTGGATATTTTCATCAGTGATACATACTTGTGAGCTAAGCCAAACATCTCCCACTCATCTCCTTCGTTGATTCTTCATCCAGGTGAGATTGGGAGTGATCGTAGTTACATTTGCTTAGAGTTTGAGCATCTAGTGGCACTAGTGATCGTGTGAGCTGTGGGAATTCTTGTTACTCTTGGTGGTTGCCGCCAGCTAGACAGCTTGGAGTAGCGGAGGAGTGTTGACACGAGTTGGTGATTGTTCGTGGCCACACCCGGTATTCTTGTGAGGGGTTCTTGACCTTGGTCCCCACGGGAGATCGCGAAAAGGTACTCTAGTAGATTGCTTATGACATTGAGTACCCTCTCTGGTGTTGGTTCTTACGGCGCCTTTGTGTAAGGCTAGGCTTATGTATGCCTATTAGCGCGCGAGCCACCAAGTGAGTGCGTCATCACAATGGGGACTAGCTTGCCAGCAAGTAAGTGAACCTCGGGATAAATATTGTGTCAATTGTCTCTTGGTATTCTTATTGGACACTTGCCCGACTCGGTATACCGATCTCTACATCTCATTGCATTTACATTCTTTGATATACTTGTGTAATATTAGTGGTAGCTTGCTTTTCTAGTTGAGTAGAGAAGTAATTAGGTGTAACTAGTTTCTCTTGCTTAGCTTGATCACTAGTTAGTTAAATAGTGACATAGCTCAATTGTGTGATACAGAGATTATAGTTACTAGTGTATTGGTAGGTGGCTTGCCTATTCGTGTAGAGCTAAAGCAAAATGCTTTTATCGTCATTTAGTTGTCTAACCATATTGCTCTAGTGTTTTGTAGAAAATTTTGTTAGACTATTCACCCCCCCTCTAGCCATTTAGGACATTTCAAGTGGGCGGTGGCGCTTCCAGGGAGTGGCCACGCGGAGGTGAGGAGCCCCCGGTGGACGGCGGCGCTTCCAGGGAGCGGCCGCACGGAGGTGAGGAGCCCCCGGCGGCAGCGGAGCACCCCGCGGTGAGAGCTGAGAGGAGCTTCCAGGGAGCGCCTGCACGAATGTGAGGAGCCCCCGATGGCGGCGGCGCACCCCATGGTGAGAGCCGAGAGAAGGGAAGGTCACAAGGAGGCGAGCGGGGCGACCACGAGCGTAAGGGGGAGGGGGTTGCGCAGGGGCCGGGGGAGGGGGAGCTAGGGTTAGGGAATAGAGAGTGGTGGGCGCAATGGGCCTTTAGCAGGACATGCCATGTACCAGGCCGACAACGGGCCTCCCACTAAATTGCAGGTCGGGCCAAGCCGTCCGGCGTGCCTGAGTAGCGGCCCAGGCACGGCCCTATGCATCGGACCGAGCTGGTCCGGGCCCGTGAAACATCGGGCCGTGCCGTGCTCGTGTCTGGCCAAAACAGCGGGCTTCGTGCCGGGCCAACGGGCTTCATGTACATCTATAGTCGCGGGGGACAGAATCCAATCCTCTTGCAAACGCAAAATTTCAAACGCCCTCCCTTTATTTCCGACTCCGTATTCTTTCTTCAATCCATAATTCCAAACGCAAACGCCCTCTCACTCTCAGTTGTAAGCTTCTTCTAGCTTGGCATGGAAGCGACCGGCAGGGATGGCGGCCGGGGGCCTTCTTGGAGCTACCGCCACGAGGAGATTGGAACGGGATCCAGTTCCTACACCGTTAGCAGCTCCAGATCAGGTACCATAGTCTCAACGACCTACACATCTGGCGGCTCTCGCCACTCCACTAGTATCTCTATGGAGGCGGCTTTGCAATTGGACTCGGAATTGGAGCTCAGGTTGGGCACGCCCGACAAAAAGGACGCCCAGTTTGCTCAACCAATCAAGAAGCCCCGCATGATGAAGCACATCGAAAGCCTGGTCCAAGAATTCTTCCGTGCGCAGTCAGCGAATCGCAGGTCGCAGCATCTTGGGCGGCGGCGGCATGAATGTCCTGGAGAGCTGGTTCTGGGAGCTGGGCGTCAGCTGGGTTCTCCAACTCGATGTTGGTGCATCTGCGTTGGTACTCGGGGATCCTACAGCAGGTGAGATATGGAGCTGGACCCGAGCTCTCACACAAATCATGGAAACCATTCGTCTCACGGAGTCTTTCTTTCCCGACCATGGTCATGGCTTTGTGGGCATGCCTGGTATTAGCAAGGAAGAGGTAGAGCTTCCTCCTGAGAGCGGGAAACAAGCTACTAGTCTGGATCCGGTACAGTTCGCACTGTTTTTCCAAGAAGCCATGTCAAAAATGCTCGTTTTTGTTGATGTCATGTTTAGTAGATCTCTTTCTATACGTCGGCCACCGTACATCTCAAAGTCTCTCCATTTCTGTCTCGATATACATAGTGCTCTGTCCAAGGCGTTATCGGGGATCAGATTGCAGTTCCATTCGTCGCCCCCTGCAGAGGTTGAAAAGATAGAGAAGGAAATGGTAAGCCTCTTGTCCTCAAGTCATTGGAGGACTCGTTAGGCACTGAAACTCCACAAGGATCATCGGACATTCACGAGGCCACTTGCTCAGGAATGAATCACATCAAGTTTCTTCTGGGCAATCACTGGGCAGTTGATCCATTAGTACCCCAAGCAGCTAGCATTAGTAAGTATGTGCCTCAGACTCGACTTGGAGAGGCACCACCTTTCATCAGCCTCATCACGGAGATGGTTTCTTGTCTTGAAGAAAAACTCATCACCAAGTCACAATTATTCGTAGATAAAGGCCTCGGGTTATTATTCCTCCTCAACAACTCAAACTTCATACGGGAGCAGCTCAAATACCCTCTCTCTTATATCAAAGTCGATGTGGCAGACGACATCTCTCACAAAGTCGAGCATTATATACAGAGCTATATACAGGTATCTTGGGCACCAATTTTGGCATGCTTGTTCAAACCTACACCGCTGTGTCTGGGGAGAAAGAGAAACCACTCCCCACTGTTCAAGTTCGGGTCTGAATTTCAGAAAACCTACACTATCCAAAAGTTGTGGAAGGTTCCAGACCCTAAGTTAAGAAAAAGGCTGCGGACAGTTGTCACCAAAAAAATCATTCGAGACTATACAGAATACATAGAGGATAACAAAGTTAACAACACAAAATTCAGTCCCCAGGAGCTGAAAGAGATGCTGCAAGAGCTGTTCGAAGGATGACGAATAGACTGCAACACGGAAGACAAAGTCGCCATAGCTTTCCATTTGTGCTGGCATTCTGATTAAACTTTGTTGCTTCAAATGACTTGACTTCTGAAGCTGTATATTGAAGTAGACAAAAATTTGAAGCACTATAAAACTTCATTTGGCGATTTGTGGATAAATGTGGAGCAGCTGATAGCTGTATGTATGTAATGTACCTTCTGCCTTGGAGGATCGTACCAACACCAGTGGTGTTTACTTATTACTGATCTTCTTTTTCCTCTTCAAACCAAGCCTCCTGCATTGTTATTTCTCTTAAGGCATTTTTTTTCATAATTGTGTCATGGCACGTATTTTATCAAGAGGAGGAGAAAACGTTGTATAACCCGCAAGAAACTTGCCGATACTACTAGATGCCAGAAGCCAAAGCCCAAACAACCAATAGCGCTGGCAACGACGCAAAGTGCATGTTGCCCGCCTGAATCCACAGAGCTGATGAGCTGCCTCATCAGCAACCGCCCTAACTAGATCGGTCGTTCACCAACAGGACAGTGGTTGATCTCATCGTCCTGCCCTGCCGCTGCGGCAGCCAGACCCGGCCACGCAGTCAGGCAGGCAAGGCCATGCACGCACGCAACGTGACTACGTGAGACAGATAGACAGGTCGGCTCGCACGGGCGCGTCCTCTGCCGGTGAACGATACGGCCGTCGTCCGCCGGCGCGTCGCCGTCGGCCACGATCCGGATGAAACTGTACAGAAATATCCCGTACCGAACCGCATCGTTTTCTACATTTAATCTGATCGAATTCGTATTTTCGGACAAATTCGAATTCGGTTCGAAATTCGGAACACCAAATTCGAAATCAGAACAAAAACGGTTTAGACATTTTTTTCGACCGTTTTCTACTTTTCTACTTTTAATTCGGAATATCCCGAATTCGAAATTCGGTTTAAAACAAATTTGGCCCACTAGAAGTCCAACCTTAGAAAAATTGTATCTTTTTCATACGATCTCAGATGAAGATGATTTTTATATGAAAATTATAGTTCTCGACGACATCTACAATTTTCTAGTTTTCAGTTTTTTCATTTGAGGTTTTAAAATATTCAAAAAATTAAACAAAGTTTCAGCAATATATTAAATCGCGTACAAACGTTTGTTGCCTTAGAAAAATCATATCGTCACATGGTGTTGAATAGATATACTTTTTAAGAAAGTTGTAGGACTTATTAATTATTATTTCACTTGTTAATTATTATGCACTTGGTCCTATGAGTTAATATTCCGTTTTGATTTTTCGTATACCGACCGTGTTCGAATTAGTTCGTTTTTTAAATTCTCGATATTTCTTAAGTCTGTATTCGTTTTCATGTCCGGCTTTATCGTTTTCGCTTTTATTTTCGTATTAAATATAAAAGTAGAAAACGGTTAAGAGTGTTCGGATGCACCACCCACCACCCCAACACCGACTGAACAATGCGATCGAGAGAGAGAGCAGATCGCGATGCCCATCCCAAATGATTGCCATTGGCCGGTTGGCCCATCCGGTCCCTATCCACACGCTACTAGAGAACAGACTTCAGAACGATGTCCCAATTTGGTATTAGCCTCGGTATTTTTTTCCTCCGGGACTAAATGTTCCTGCCCAACGGTTGTCCGCGGGGCAGGGATCTTTAGTCCCGGCTGTTATTACCAACCGGGACTAAAGGTTTACCTTTAGTCCCGGTTTGGGTGATGCCACGGGAATAAAAATTAATCTTTAGTCCCGGTTTGGCCCCCTAACCGGGACTAATTATCCTGGCCTATAGACCAACTCATTTCTTCCTCCCCGAGTCTGAGCCATTCCATTTAAACTCACTGCATCTGTTCTTCAGCTTGCTGTTGTTCTTGCTCTCCCCCTCCATTGGTGTTGTTCTTCGATTTTGGAGGTAACAAACTTAATCCTCTTATGTTTTATCAGTAGCTTATCTCATTTTGCGATGTAGATGCATGTGTAACTTTATATGTTGGACTTTATTATGATTTTATATGTCATTTTTAGCTCAAAATCACATGATGATTTGCATATATGTTTGGATAAACAAAAGTTAAATTAGTTCATCAAAATCACGCCTCGCTCGTCCTCGCTGGAGCACGCGTCATCCTCGTCCCCGGCGGCTTACGTGATCTTAGAATTAATTTTTCCATGAAATGAAAAACTTAGAAAATAGTTAGAAAATTGTAGAAAATCCGTACTAGTTGAACTTGCGGACCGTGTTCAGCTCGGCGAGCATGTTCTCTGCCGAGCGGTAACGGACGTCAAGGAGGAGCTTTGATTTTACGAGGGAGAGCGGCAACGGTCGTGGAAGACCGTGTTCCCTTCCTCGTAGAATCGGAGCTCTTTCTTGACCAAGTACGGTGCCGTCCGGTGGAGAAATGCTCGCCGAGATGATCACGTAAGCAAGGTCAACTAGTACGGATGGTTATTTATTGAAACATGTTTTTGAGCTATAATTTGATGGATATTTGATAACTTCAGACATACAAATGTCATCTACAAATGTTACTATCATCGGCAACCTAAACGCCCGCGAGCTCGCCGATATCGAGCAAGTCACTTAGAATTATTTTTTCCATGAAATGAAATACTTAGAAATCATGCCTTTTATTTTTTAGAATTAAATTTTCCATGAAATAAAAAACTTAGAAAATTATAGAAAAGCCGTACTAGTTGAACTTGCGGACCGTGTTCATCTCGGCGAGCATGTTCTCTGCCGAGCGGTAACGGACGTCAAGGAGGAGCTTTGATTCTATGAGGGAGAGCGGCAACGGTCGTGGAAGACCGTGTTCCCTTCCTCATAGAATCGGAGATCTTCCTTGGCCAAGTACGGTGCCGTCCGGTGGAGAAATGCTCGTCGAGATGATCACGTAAGCAAGGTCAACTAGTACGGATGGTTATTTATTGAAACATGTTTTTGAGCTATGTGATTTCTATGTCATTTTTAGCTCAAAATCACATGATGATTTACAATAGTAAAATCACTTGATAGTTTGGTATTTTACTATTATACATAGTACATATTTCATGGTTTAGTTAGATAAATATATAATTTTAGTTTTGTTTAAATATATTATTTTAGAAAATATGAAATTTACACTAGTTTGCAAAAATAAGTATAGAAAGTAGATGACAACTGGTACCGGATCCTCGGCCTCTCGTTCGGTTGCGAAACGACTGAGGCCAGAACTCCCTCTTATTATCTGTGGCAAGTGTAAGCAGAAGATTGTGATGGAGTACCGAGTCAAGAGACAGGGACCCAACAAGGGTCGTGTTTTCTACAAGTGCCCGGATCGCGATGTGAGTTTCTTACGCATTTGATTATTATGGCTAATTGACCTGCTTTTCTTGAATATTTTTGACTAAATATTTTTTGGCTTTAATTTCAGTGGAAGGGCAATGAATGCGATGGTTGGTACTGGGAGGAAGATTATGCTACATACGTGCAGAATTCGGGTGCGCTAGAGGTAGCGGCTGCTGATGATGAGGCAGTGAGCCAGCAGGAGAAGCTTATTGATATTCAACAGACGAATGATTTGTCTGTTTTAGTTGCGTACGGTCACGAAATAATTATGTTACTGAAGTGCATTGTAGTTTTAGTTTGTTTAGTGATAGTTGGGATTGCTTACGTTGTAGCCAGGCTTAGTTAATTAATCAACCGTGTGTGCGTCATCTATGTTGTCTAATAAAATACTTAATTATGTTCAAGGTTTTTATAATTTGTCGTGTAATGCAGATTATGTCACGCCATTGGATGTACAATGCCGATCGCCGCTCCCAAGACTTTATTGAGGGCGTGCACTATTTCTTAGGTGTGGCCGAGGCAAATAAACGGAATGGTTTCATGTGCTGTCCATGTGCCATATGTAAGAATTTAAAGGAATATTGAAGATCAATGAGTCTTCATTCACATTTGCTTAAGTCAGGTTTTATGTCAAACTATATATGTTGGACTAAGCATGGAGAAAGTGGGGTCATGATGGAAGAAGGTGAAGGAGAAGATTTAGACATTGATGACATTATTGCTCAGTATGGTGCCTTTGATGATACTACAATGGGGGGAGATGAAGAAGATGTAGCGGCAGAAGATGATCTCGGTGATGCTCTTGGCGATGCCATTCGTGATGCACAACAAGAATGCGAAAGTGAAAAAGAGAAAGTTAAGTTCGAGCGCATGCTTGAGGATCATAGGAAGTTGCTATACCCAATGGTCGAAGAGGGGCAAAAAAAGTTGGGTACAACACTGGAATTGCTACAGTGGAAGGCAAAGAATGGTGTATCCGACAAGGCATTTGGGAATTTACTTAACCTCATAAAGAAGATGCTTCCGAAGCCAAATGAATTGCCCACCACTACGTACGAAGCAAAAAAGGTTGTCTGCCCTTTGGGATTAAAAATCCAGAAGATACATTCATGTCCTAATGACTGCATCCTCTACCATGGCAATGAATACGAGAATTTGGATGAATGCCCAGTATGTAAAGCAGCGCGGTATAAGATCAGGCGCGATGATCCTGGTGACGTCGAGGGTGAACAACGTCCTAGAAAGAAAATCCCTGCCAAGGTTATGTGGTATGCTCCTATAATACCACGCTTAAAACGTTTGTTCAGAAATAAAGACCATGCAAAGTTGTTGCGGTGGCATAAAGAAGACCGTAAGGTAGACAATATGCTGAGACACCCAGCTGATGGGTCCCAGTGGAGAGCGATAGATAGGGAATTTCCAGAGTTTGCAAATGAGGCTAGAAACTTAAGGTTCGCCTTAAGTACAGATGTTATGAATCCTTTTGGGGAGCAGAGCACTAGTCATAGCACTTGGCCAGTTACTCTATGTATCTACAACCTTCCTCCATGGTTATGCATGAAGCGAAAGTTCATTATGATGCTGATCCGCATCCAAGGTCTGAGGCAACCTGGCAACGACATTGATGTCTATCTGAAGCCATTAGTTGAAGAACTTCTAGTTTTATGGAACAAACCAGGTGTACATGTCTGGGATGAGTACAAACAAGAACACTTTGACCTACGAGCAATGTTGTTCGTAACAATCAATGATTGGCCTGCTTTAAGTAATCTTTCAGGTCAGACAAACAAAGGATATAATGCATGCACACATTGTTTTGATGACCTTGACAGTATATATTTGAAAAGATGTTGAAAGGTCGTGTACCTTGGCCATCGTCGATTCCTTCCTTTAAATCACCAAGTAAGAAAGAAAGGTAAGCATTTTAAAGGTAAGCCAGACCACCGGAAGAAGCCTCATAACCGATCCGGGGAAGATGTACTCGCAATGGTCAAGGATATGAAAGTAGTATTTGGAAAGGGACAAGGCAGCGAATATGTTCCCAAAGATGCTAAGGGACACGCACCCATGTGGAAGTAGAAGTCCATCTTTTGGGAGCTATCCTATTGGCAAGTCCTAGAGATCCTTATATCATATTCAAAACCGATATTATTGTTAAGGAGCACTGGGTATCTGAAGCACAGACGAATATCATGAAGTTTTTCGTGAAGCAGCACGACAAGACAACAATACTTTTCCCGTACAACTTTGAGTAAGTGTTAATAATAATGTAGTCTACACATTTTATGTAATATCAATACAACTTATATGCATGTACGTGTGTGTATAAACCAATGCAGGTTTCACTGGATACTCATTGTCATTGAGTTAAACTCAACTCGGTTAGTAATCTTGGACTCATTGAGAAAAGAGCGGGCACTATACCAAGATATGATAGACATTATCTAGGGGTAATTTCGATCTCTCGCGCACAACTATTATTGAATAGACTTTGCCATAATTTATTAACGATCGTACATTATTGGTCGCACAGGGTTTGGAAAGAGTTTATTCGGCAACACCGCAAGGATTGCAAGGCATCACTTAATGTAGTTGAAATACCAGTAAGTTGTACTATATATACTTCCCCACGTGTTTAATTACTATATCGTACTTCAATTTACGTGTGAGATGATGAGAATAATCTTCTTCTCGTACAGTGGTGTTTGCGGCAGCAACCAGGTAATAACTTGTGTGGATACTACGTTTGTGAATTTATCACTACACACATAAGAAGAACTCCTGAAGATGTCCTCAGAGTACGTATATAACAATTTTTTATTTATTTTTAAATGAATATATATATATATGTATGTATTAATACTTTTCCTTTTATTTCAAATACAAGACTGAATGGTTGAAACGAAGGGTCATGCAAAAAGACCATCTGAAAGCAATTCAAGAGTCAATAGCAGGATATCTTCTAGAAAAAGTGCTAAATCCTAACGGCGAGTTCTACTTTGATCCTAAGGAACTAATGATGCAAATTAAATGTTTATTGATATCGTTATTTTCGAGAACAAGATTATGAAAGTGTTGTATATATACATATATATATCTATAATATATATAGTTTCATACTTTATTCGAATATAATAATGCTCGAGATGAGAATTAGATGTAATTATATGCGTGCGTGTATTTATATTAGCAGCGTAGAATATGTACATAAAAACATATTATATATTAAACAAATATGTGTAACTGAACTGAAAACAAATTAAACAAAAAAAAAAAAGAAAAAGAAAATGAACATTTAGTCTCGGTTGGGGTTACCAACCGGAACTAAAGGGTGCGGCCACGTTTGCTCGGCTGGAGGGCCTTTAGTCCGTCAAAGAGATGGGGCTACACCAACCGGGACTAAAGGTCCCTCTTTAGTCCCGGCTCGATGACCCGGGACTGAAGGTTCCACCTTTAGTCCCGGGATCGTTGTCTCGGTACGGTAATCGGGACTAAAGGCCGTTACCGCTCGGGAAAACGAGTCTAGTAGCAGTAGTGACAGCGTCGCCGCCGACGCGCGGTTGCATGCCCTGCCCCTGCTGCAGTGCAGAGCGCTGACACACGCATGGCGCGCGTCCAACGGGAAGGATGGGTGGTGGCGTGGCGGCAGGGCAGTGGAGACTGGAGAGGGATCCGAGAGATCCCCCCGATCCAGCAGCAGGCCATCCATGGAGCTCCACGTGCTCCTTCGTGTAGCAGCCAGGCAGTGGCGGATCTACGATTGGAACAAAGGAGGGGCTGAACAAAGAAGATTTAGGACTAAAGCTAAAAATTAAAGGTGAATTCACACTAAGCTACAATATTAATGAAGGATTAAGGCAGCTTAGGGGCTGTAGCCCCGGTAGCCTCCCTTTAGATCCGCCACTGCAGCCAGGCACGCATCCCCGTCCCTTGCGGATCCTGCCTCCCGCCATTGCGCCACCAACCAGCCCACCCCCACGTACGCGCCGGTGCTGCCCTCCCTCCTATCATCCCCCCATGTCGCCCCGGCGCCTCCGCTTTATATACCCCCTCTTCCTCCCCGGCATCTCCACAACGAGCTGAGGCCGCAGAGCAAGCAAGGCATCCTCCATCAACGACCCATTCCAATGGCGCCCGCCTTCGGCCGCTCCATCTCCTTCCCGCTGAGCCCGGCGCGCTCCTCCTCCTCCTCCACCACCACCAAGAAACAGGCACGCCACGTGCGTTCCATCAGCCTCCCGACCTGCCATGCCCACCTGCTGCTCGCGCACCTCCACGCCACCACCCGCGCCGTCCGCGCCTGGGCCGCCACCGCCAGCGCCGACCCCTGTACCACCACCTCCACCCCGTCCGCGGGCCTCGCCCACCTCGACGCGCTCCACGCCGCGCTCTCCGAGCTCCTCGTCCTCCCGGAGCCCCGCGCCGCGCTGACCACCGCCACCGCCAGAGCCTTCTCGGACCGCCTCCTGGACGGCCTCCTGGTGCTCGCCGACGCGCACGGCGCGTTCCGGGAGACCCTCGTCGACCTGAAGCGCCACGCCGCCGAGGCCCAGGCCGCGCACCGTCGCCGCGACGCGGCGCGCCTCGCGTCGGCCGTCCGCGCCCAGCGTAGCGCCGAGAAGGACCTCGCCCGCCTCGCGTCCTCCGCGCGCGCCGCCGCCAGACTCCCTCTACTCCCCGTGACGCCCGCGGCCACCAGCGTCGCCGAGGTCGAGGTGTCCGGGGTGCTCGCCGAGGCCCTGGCCGCCGCGGCGTCCGCGTCCGCGGCCGTGTTCGCCGCGCTCGAGGCCGTGTCGTCCGCCGCCACCGCCGCCGCCGCGTCTGCTTCCTCCAAGAAACCGGCGGCCACGGCGACGCTCATGTCTCTGGTCACCTGGAGCAGCAAGGCCACGGCCACCTCCGACGAGGACAGGGAGCTGGCTGCGCTAGAGAAGATGGAGCGGCTTGACGAGTGCATCGCCGAGATGGAAGCCGGGAACGACAAGGTGTTCAGGAGCATCCTGCACGCCAGAGTTGCACTGCTCAACATTCGCACCCAGACATGCTGATTGTTTTCGACATCCATCAAAACACTCAAAGATGTCGTTGTTAACACAAAAATGCAAGTGTACATACAGATTATTGAACGAAAATTGTTAACACAAAAATGCAAGTGTACATACAGATTATTGAACGAAAAAAAAGCTCTAGCGCCCCTCCAGTTCCCTCAAAAAAAGAAGAAGAAGCTCTTGCTTGTTTATCTGGCTCTTGTTCAAATGCTTGCATTCCTATGAACTGTGATATGCCTACATTTAATCGGACAAAATCGATCGGCACTCGTGTTCATCAGCTTAAACCCATCTCTTTGACGGACGGTGCATATACAAAATACTTTATAATCCAAAAAAATGCTCATTTGAATTTTGAATCCATTGATCTATGGATGTGAGCGAAGGAGGGAGAACAGGCTCCATTAACGCAAATTGCTCAAGTTATTAAGATCTCTGCAATTTCACTATTCTTAAGTGAAGCCATGGCTCTGATCTGGATCTAGATCAAGTTCCTGATGGCACATCACTATTGCGCGTTCGAACGAGAGACAAAACTGATGAATGCACCTATTCTATTGAACATTGCCCAAGATCCCAGAGACATTGAACACTAAACAAAAGGAGGTGGCCACAGAGTCGGTCATTGGGCACGATGCACCACTTCAGAGGTATTTTAAATTTAGGCTTTGATCAACTTGATAAATTTAGGCACGATGGTCACACAGTCATATATGCATAGCTCTTGCCTCTAAGCCTCTAGATGGTTTAAAAAACTGCTAAAACATATGCATGGATCAAAATAATGACTTGTTTCAGCTTCTCTATCAGTGTGGTTTATATACATCCTAAGTATCATGTTTTTTTATTTGAACTTCTAATTTAACTCCCTTTCTGTTTCTCTTATTTGATAGGATGAACAATGTACTTTTCTAGTTTAATTTGTACATTTTGTTTTACAGTTTTACCAGATAACCAACGAAACTAGTTGCCCATAGTTAATATATTTACATACTTAACATTGGCCACCTGTGATGAAACTAATGTGAAATGTTTGTATTATCATAGTATGTGGGGTAACCATGTAGAGTAAAGCTCCATCACAAATAGATAAAACATATCTATTGTATTCATACAACAATGTTAAAAAAAAAGCCACTAGATTCACCCGAGAGGGTCTAGAAATTCCAGTGTTAATCAGAAAAAAGAAAAGGTCCAACATTAAATATTGGATTTTAGGTTGATCTAATGGGAAAGAAAAATGTCTACATAAAGACTCCATCTCCAAGCAAAGCACAATTAATAAAATAAAATTTTAAGTAAAATATTATGAAAGTTAATAGTTTGATCTCAAAATGAATTAAAAGTCCATACAAATTATTATTAGAAAGATCGAAATGGAATAGAAAATTATAGCATCATCATCATCAATGTCGACAAAGGAGAAATAACTAAATGGAATGTGTCTATTAGAACGATCTTGGCTCAAATTTTGACGTTTTTCATGGTGATAACCAAGGAGAAGAAAACATATTCAGTCGATTGATGTTATTAAAAAATTGTAAAAAACATATACTCTTTTGATATCTTACAGGCTATTGATCGATCGATTCCTTGTGCAAGCACATGGATGAGAACCTCGTGATGAGCAACGCAAGAGACATAGCTAGTCGGGTTTTTTTTTTCTTTGTGAGAAGCTGGTCATAAGTGGAAACAAATATGGTCATAGCATGGTTCACAACAATATTGTAGAGTGGTATAAATAGTAGGTCAGAGATTAGCTACTCACTGATGTTGGTGATGGTTCCACATTTTATTTTAGAATGCTTGTGCCAATGGATGTGTTTGTGTGGTGACAGGGCCGGCTAGCATCTTCTCCAGGCAATAGTGGCTCCACTAAGCATGAGCAATATTAGAATGATTCAGGTGATGTTTAAGGGCAAAAAAGATAGTTATGGATTGTAGGGTACAGGATGATTCAAATTTTAAAGTTACAAGAAGTCCAAAGAATTAGATTTTTCTTTACAGATCTCGTCAAAGAACTAAAGGCTACTTCAACCTAGCCTCGGCAGAAATTACAAATAAAAGGGAGGAGGAGAGGTCTTTAAGACAAGAAATTGGGTGACAATAGATGTATGAAATTCATGTAGATGGATGCAGTTAGGAATAAAGCATTGAGAGATGGCAATTAAATTCAAACAAACAAACAAACATTTTTTATCAAATATTGTTTTTAAGTAAGAAGAGCTAATGGAGTAATGGTTATACAACGAAAAAAAACCTAGCTACCCACTATTTGCACAGCTCACTTTGTTAACTAATTGGTACTAAAACTAAACTAGGAAACCCAACAGATAAGGATCATACGGATTGATAAGATTCTAGACTTTGCAGTAAACAAACTGGACTAGCTATTGTTTGATGGGACCTACCCATTCGTGCAATGCAAATTTGTCCTTGCTAGAATCAAGTCTCTCTCTGGAAATACGGTGGTTAGCTGCCATCTTGAATTTTGCAATTGGTGATTATATTCAATTAGCTAAGATACTCTCTTATCCTCTAGTACTAAAAGATGGACCTAGAAATATGATTACCCCAAACGTCTGCTAGCTCCCTCTCTCGCTATCAATTGAGCACGATTTCCACTACTAAATAATAATTGTAAATATATATGAACATATATATGTGGTTAGCATTACTTGCTTGTTTCAATAATGAAGCATATTCTGCTGCTAGCTACCTGCATATAATCTCTCTGTCTCTATTTATGTCAAAGATTCATGTCACAGAAATCTCTTTGCGGATCTGGCGGCTGTTAGCTGAAAGGGAAAAGAAGACACAAATAATTCAGCATGCAAGCGTTCGTGCGCAAACCAACTCAACCTCTGTAACCAACAGCAGCCGGTAAGAGATAAGGGAGAGGAGAGAGGAGATAGCCCTAAGAGTTGGAGGACGACAACCCATTCGTGCAACATTATGACTGGCATATATATTATTCTCTATCTAGATAGTACATGATGCATCTGGCCGGTGATATATATGCTGGTGGGAGAGCACCAAGGTACAGATTAAAGCATGTTTTTTCTCCTCCATTCAAAATGACATTCAAAATGATAATGCGATGATTATTAAGGTTGTAGCTTGGACCAGACGACGTTCTTAGCATGTGCACAGCTCAATCGGTTGTTTTCAGTCGGCACACCGGTAAACTAAAACAAGCATATCGTTGGACGACATGATACATGTACTTGTTAAAGTTTTGCGTGGTGTGTCTTTTAGCAGGTACATAAGATGATAAATCCAAGTTGTTAGGCGTTGCTTGCACTACTGGAGGCGCATGCTTTGCCGAGGGCCTCTAGCCCTCGGCAAAGGCCCAGCAACCCTCGGCAAAGGCTTTGCCGAGGGCTGCCCTCGGCAAAGACCCCTCGGGGAATTTTTAGACGGCGAAGGGGTCTTTGCCGAGGGCCCTTTATCGGGCACTCGGCAAAGCCTTTGCCAAGGGCCAGGACGGCCCTCGGCAAAGAAAAGAAGCTGTCAGGCGCCGGCGCCGTTGGCAGTTTCTTTGCCGAGGGCCGACCCTCGGCAAAGAAATGGTTTTTTTTTGAATTTGTTTGCCGAGGGCCGACCCTCGGCAAATAAATTTTTTTATTTTTTTTAAAAACCTTTGCCGAGGGCCTCCTCGCTGGCCCTCGGCAAAGAAATTTTCAGGATTTTTTAAAAATTCTTTGCCGAGGGCCGGCCCTCGGCAAAGTCGGCAAATAATTTTTTTTATTTTTTTTTTAAAAACCTTTGCCGAGGGCCTCCTTCCTGGCCCTTGGCAAAGAAATTTTCAGGATTTTTTAAAAATTCTTTGCCGAGGGCCGGCCCTCGGCAAAGAAATGGTTTTTTTGAATTTTTTTAACCCTTTGCCGAGGGCCTGCTCCCTGGCCCTCGGCAAAGAAATTGTCAGGATTTTTTTCCAAAAAAATCTTTGCCGAGGGCTATTGCTTGGGCCCTCGGCAAAGGACCCTTCTTTGCCGAGGGCCTTGGTCATTGCCCTCGGCAAAGAGGCAGAAATTTAATTTTTTTTTATTTTTTGCATTCCATCGACACAAGCATTTCATATATATACATATATATATATCACACAGAACCCATTTTCTCACAATATATCACAACCATAATTGTGAACCACAAATCACAATATATTATAATGACAAGTCACATGTTCATCATCATTCACATGTTTATTACGACAAGTTAATGAAATCCAAGCACAAGTCACAACCATAAATCACAAATCACGCTAAAGTCCAACCACATCACCTAGCACGAGTCTTCATCAAGCTAGCCTATGAGACGATGGTGAAGGAAAAGCAGGATCACCCGGTGACGCACTAGCGGGTTGATTGGAACCCGCGGACGGAAGCTACACAAAGGAGCAGAGATTGCATGTGTGAGTAATCCGGGAAAACAGTTTTGGAACTTAGAGATTGCATCTAGTATTGTAGGAATACAAAAAGATTAGACTCAATTGAAAATTTCGGCAGCACCTCCCCTGCACGGGGAGGTTTCCAAAACCTGCAAGAAACGACGGCACGAACGCCGACATCCACAACGGCACGAACGCCGACATCCACAACGGCACGAACGCCGACATCCACAACGGCACGAAGGCCGACATACATGCAAAGCACAAGCGAAAAGCAGAAATTTAAATCACATGTGGAGATGTCTAGGTTTCAGGCATCCGACGTCGCAACTCGCTCGAAGCCTTCTCAATTTTTTACCACAGCCTACACATGCGATAACATGACATCTCGCCAAGTTTCGTGATTTTTGGACTTCGTATGGATTTTATATAATTTTAAAACACTTTTCCGGCAAGTCGGTCGTCATGTTACGCGAACAAGATGCGTGAAAATTTGATGCGAGTTCGTGGATAGGGACTCAACATGCACCAATTAACATGAATAACATTTTTCGAAACACTACATTGCAATATTCCATGCACCTGCAGTTCAAATTTGACATATTCGAAAAAAATCAAAGAATCGAAATAAATTAAGGAAATATACAAAACAAAATCAAAATTGGCCTAAATTTTAAAATTGAGTTCAAAACAATGTATTGTAGCACCACAAAAAAACTGGGCTAAAAAAACCAAAAAAGAAAAAATTGCCGAGGGCTCTTTGCCGAGGGCCTGGCCCGTGGCCCTCGGCAAAGAATTTAAAAATAAAAAATAAAAAATCTTTGCCGAGGGCCTATCCTGGCCCTCGGCAAAGGGCTTCTTTGCCGAGGGCCTAGCCTCGGGCCCTCGGCAAAGGCGATTTATAAAAAAAAATTTGGCCGAAAAACTGGTTTTAAAAAAAAATCTTTGCCGAGGGCCTAACGGGTGGCCTCGGCAAAGCTTGACGGGAAATGGCCGCCGTGACCGGCCTAATTTGCCGAGGGCATCTTTGCCGAGGGCTGCGGCCCTCGGCAAAGATTTGATTTGCCGTGGGCCTGTCTTTGCCGAGGGCCATACCCTCGGCAAAGGCCTCTTTGCCGAGGGCCGTTCTTTGCCGAGGGCTCCTGTGGCTGGCCCTCGGCAAAGAGTGTCTTTGCCGAGTGCCCGAGATTTGGCCCTCGGCAAATCCTCAGGCCCTCGGCAAAGCACGCGTTTCCAGTAGTGTTGTTTGCAAAGCTTATGAATAATGGACCTATAAAACTAAAAGAATTAGCTTGAGATAGGCACTGACTGTGTTTTTTTCCTAAAAAAAGATAAGGAAATTCCGTCTATTACTATATTTGTGCATGATATTTAAGTATATCAAACAAATGGTGCTTGGAATTAAAGAAAATTGAGGCATAATATATATCACTATATCACTTCTCCTATAATTCAGGTGCTTGATTTTTTATTGTTGTTCAAACAATAGGTAATTTTATCATTATTTGACTATAAAAAATTATTGATTCTCTTTTGTAAGTCGTCCTTTTAATTGTACTAGGTAGCGTGCCCGTGCGTTGCTACGGAATAATCATGTATTACTGGAAATAAATACTTATCCTACTACACTCGACAAAACAACTCATACAGAAAAATGGTCCATCAATGCTGCGAACAGCCCACACACTGGCCATACGCGGCAACGCGCGAGCATTTCTAGTGGTTTCGATTGGAGACATGTATGGGTAACCAGAACAACTTTATATGGTCAAACGTCTAGCAAGCGCAACTGGTAATTCACTTTAGCTAAGCGCCTCCATGGAAGCCAATGATCAAGTCGACCATCAACATTGCTTTTGACCGGTGCTTCTAACCGATTTATCAAATTTGAGAGAAATCAATACATTTGAAAGATAAAAATGGGATCTACAACTTTTGTTTCAGAGTAATGGTGAGATTCCGAACCAATCAATCCCATAAATTCATTGAAAAAATCAGCCTAATTCACGAACAATTTGAAAATCAATGCAAGGGTTACCATGGTTTGAACACGTAAACATTGCATCTAGTTGTTTCTTAGAAATTTCTCACAACAGATGAACTAAATTTGCAAAGAATTAACAGTTCCCACCTAACCCTTTTCCCTTCCTTTTTATTTTCTTTTCCCAACTCGTCTTCTGCTATTTCTCTTGTTTGTCTTCCTGACCGTAGCCTCCTAGCAGCTATACAACACGAAGTAGAAGCACCAAGATACAAACAACCTATACTTATGGAAAAAAACAATAAGTAGAAGCAACAACCTAAGTGCTCCAGACAACAAGGACCCAAGCTGTGGGTGCTCTTGCCCACCAAGTTCTCTACAAGGGTGAGCTCAAGTAGGAGGTGACACATGAATAGGGATGTCAGATATTGAACCCTAATATATTATCATAGGAAAAGGTTCATATCAAAATAAAATGAGCAGGAGTGGACATAGAACAGAGTCACGAGAAAGAAAAAAACATTTTTTGGTTTATTATTTCGTTTCGTGGGTCTCACACACATAACTCATGCGCTCCCCTAGGAGAAGCCAAACAAGGGAGTGGATGTCAGGAATGGTGCTTGTAAGGTACCGATAGAAGCCCCCAAAAACACAAGCATATCTGCAAGAAAACACAGAACACCAATATCAATTTGTCAACTAAAAGAAGACAAGGGTTTGCTGAATTGTTCTAGTTGGGAAAACACTACCAAAAAAAAGGAAGGAACAAATTTCCCTACAAAAATAGAGGGGAGGGGAGCCGAGTGTACCTCTAGTGATTCTTGATGAACTCAACGGCAATGTACTTGTCTGGTTGGATCTTGGATCTGCAGCATCTTGAGCGTGAAGTACAGAACCAGAACAAGAGGCACACCGGCTACACATCTGAACGATGTGATCCAGACCATCACGTTCTGCCCCCAGAACATCCCGTACACCGTCGCACAACACCGCAGTCATGCGCGAATTTGCGCCTCCCTAGACCACCAAGAGCAGTGTCCAACTCAACTACCTGACTATGTTATCAATCGGTGGAGTTGTTGATAGATGGTCACACATAACAGGTTGAAGGTTGAGTTCCCAGCAGGATGTGTAGACAGGTTTGCTGCCACCTGCTCTCTTCCAATCTGAAATTTGTTTGAAACAGGCAATAAACAAACCATTTTACTTTTGTGATAAGCACCAGACAGGCAAAAAGAGCAGGCAGTGCATGCACGAAACATGTATGATCATTACTGGTGTGCAATTGAGCAGCAAATTAAACTAAATTACAGCAACGAGAACAAAATAATCCCAGATAGTCATTCGGGGTGCCCACGTCAGTATCATAATATCATTGTTAGTATCAGACAGGATCAAAAAATAAACTAAAGGCACTGCGGATATTACTTGAAGATGTGGAGCAGCTGCTGCAACTGCAACTCGGAGTCACCTGGGAAAAGTGGTTGGTTAGTGACCAACTCATCTGCAATTTACACCAGGTTAGAATATCTATATATGTCAGTGTGAGTTATGAAGCAGTTCACACATTGAAAAGTGATGTCAGAGTTCATAGAAATCTTACCGAAAATTGAGCCAATAGACCATATGTCAACCAACCAGCGTGGAGTAGTGTGTGGAACAAAGGAGAATCCCAGGGACCTTGTACCACAGGGTAAGGATCTGCAGAAATTTTTTTAGGTTAATTCCGTTGTTAATTAATCAGATCTAAGAACAGGGGCCAAGAGGGAACATCGTGGGTGTACTTTTCGATTGGCATGGTGATGGCATGGTTTGTACACATAAACATTGCATCTAGTTGATTCTTAGAATCTTCTCTCACAATAGAAGTCCTAAATGTGCAAATAATTAACGGTTTCCCATAAACCTATAACCTTTTTTTCCCTTCCTTTCTATTTTCTTTTCTCCAACCTACTAACAATATATCTATGGCTTGCTGGCATGGAAAATCGTTTGTCTCTAGAATGTCAGAATTTTCTAAACTCTAAGTTAAACACATTCATAATACATATTCTCTAGATCTGCATATACCTCGCTCATAGGAGCTACTCACCTACGATCAGGGGCGGATCCAACGGTGGGGCGGGGGGGGGGGGGGCTCAAGCCCCCCCTACCCATACCGGAACAGTGGAACCTCCTGTGGAGCCCCTATGAATTTTTAGGCAAAGTTCTATAGTGTAGGAGGGGCTGAGACTTAAGATCGAGCAGCAGTGTTGTTCAGCCCCCCCCTGAAATATTTCCTAGATCCGCCGCTGCCTACGATGATCAAATGTTAACTTACCACTTGAATTCACGCTCCATATGATGTTCCAATCGGCCCTCACGTCCCCGCCCCTTGGTGCCGCTGGCCAGCTGCCAAGCATGTCGGCAGCTTGCCGTTGGCCTCCAGAAGGCCGCTGGACGGCATTCCCCGTGGCCCCGCACAGGCGCGCTATGACACTGGAACAATCCAAGCGGGTGTGGCTTGTAGCGCTGGAGTGCTGCGCCCTTGGGCATGGATGCTCGCGGTCGCAGGTCGCAGCCTCGTGCGGCCGCCGACCATGTCCGCCTTGCCTCTGCCCCATGCAGCCGCCGGTCCGTCGCCCGCCGCAGCCTCATGCTAACACACTGACGCGCCATCATTGCTGGAGTTCATAGCCCAGCAGCCGCCCAGGCGGCCACCTCTATGGATAGGGTTTGTCGATTTGGGGAAAATGGGAGAACAGAAATTTAGGGGAGACAAATAGATGAGAGAATCATAGCTAGCCAAAGGAGATGCAGATGCAAGTGGAGAATGCAAGGAGAGGAAGTTACATAACTGGTGGTGGTGGTGCCGCCGTCGATGTCGTTGGAGCGCGGCGTTCATGCCCCTGCCGCCCTGCCCTCCCACCCCTGGCTCTGCCGCCATCTCCTCCCCCCGTCGACGAGGGCGCGGGCGGTGACGGCACGGCCAGCTGCGAGCGAGCGTGGGAGCCGGGCGGGCGCGTGCGGCGGCGGCGCGGTGAGGGCGACGATGGGGCGCGGTGGATGCGTAGCCGTGCAGATGAATCACGGGAGTGATCCTTTCTTTTCAAATCATGGGAGCAAGGTTTGAGGCTGAATCACAGCAGCGGAAGGAGCGTGGGATCGCTGGAGGCAGGACCGTGGACCCACGGTGAAATGTCGCACAAAAAAATATCCACGCTTTGTTCTTTTTAGTTGTAGGAGACTAGTTGGTTGTATAAGATTGTCGCCCCAAGACACCTTAGATATAGCAACTTACAATATATGTTGCTGCAATGTTAAGAACTAATGGTTGGAAATGCAAATATACATATGCTACTAAGTTGTGACCCCTGCTGAAATTGAAGCTGGGGAACTTGGCCGGTTATCATGGCGGCTGGGTTCTTATTACTTGCTCGGAATGTAGTAGCTAGCTAGTTTTGTTTAGCAGTATATACATAAGCTAATAAAACATGTTTGGGTTATTGTAGAACCGCCAGCAGTGCAGCAGGTAGATACTCCCCCGTCTCAAAAAGAATGGAAATCTCAAATTTCGATGCTAGATTAGTGAAGATGTAAAATTACGCATGTACCCCTGCTATATTCTAGAGAGTTCCATAGGAAGTATTCTTTTTATCTAGAGAATTCTCCGTAAGTTCAAAATATTTTACATTATCCAATGCCATGAATTATGCGGTGGTTTTTTTTGTTGTGTTTTTATTGGGTGGGTTCCACTTGAAAAAGCTGAGTCAGAACACATAATTACATATTTTTTTAGACAAGATTTGAATCTTACACTCATTTTGAGACGGAGGGAGTAAGCTAGGCATAAGAAGATGACTACCAAACTTCAAAACCGTGCATTGTCGACCGTGGATGTCTGAAGCGCTGGAAACTGCATGCCGCTGGATAGATCTAGAGCTAGGTATCATACACACGAACACACGATGACAGTTGACAGGGGCTGCAGAGCAGTCGTGCGGCTTGCTGCTTGCTAGAGTCGTACTACTACTCTTGGTCAGCTATGATGAGCGCTGCCGCGTGAGATGTGTGTGTACATACACATGCTGACATGCATGGTGTACGTGGTGGGTCGGCGAGAGATGCAGGGGAGGAGACGAGGACGACGAAACACTTGGAATCTGCTGTCCCCCGATCGCATGGACATGGAGCGACGAGCGAGCGGACACCACGCGCGCACGCACGCGACTAGCTGGTGCCCGTGCCGGCGCCGCATATGGTGGATCGTCCATCGTCGATCGAGATGTTGCGTGTGCACAGCATGGATCCGGCTGTTGCGGCCCGGGAATAACGAATCTCGCCTCACCTGCCGCGTGTCCGGTTGCTGGCGAGCCTCCTGCACGACAGCATCCCAGCCGCGTGCATGTGCGATCCCCGTTGTCCATCTCCATCTCCATCTCCGCGGCGGCGACGACGACCGTGGACTCAGCTCGTCTGCAGCCGCATCTACTGGCTAGCTAGCTATGGAGGAGAAGCTAGACAACACGGTGGCTGGTATGCATGCCTTCTGGCAGCTAGCTAGCGCGCCGAGCTACTGCTAGCTAGCTACGTAGTACTACGCGGCCAGATGATAGTAGGGCTAGCTATGCAAGCCACGCGCGGCCGATCGAGCATGGATCGGAGAAGCAGGTTGGTTACCACCGGTGGATCGGATCGAATGGATAGAATACTCTGCTAGCTAGTAGCTCAAGCCTGAAGATGCCCGGCCGGCCTCGTGTGCCAGTGCCCTGTCACTGTTTACTTACAGCGGCGAGCCAACTACTAAACCGTCCGGCCGTGTACGTGTGTTCGTTGAGTGTTTGACAAATGCGACTGCAACCATGAGATGATGATCAAGCCTGATGTGTTCTTGCCTGGTTTGGCCTGGAGTCCTGGACCACACAGTTGGCTAGCTAGTTTACTTCAATCATATGCATGTGAGATGGTCGTCGTGACGTGCGTGCGTGTTACAGGTCAGGGCGTCCCTGCTTCCGTTGCTGCCTTTATTGCATGCATGTCCAACACCTCACCTTTCTGCAGATGGAGCCAACATGACACCTAGGCATGCATAACCTAAGCATGCATGATCCATCCCAGCTGCTGGCGCCACGGCCTTGCATTGGTTTGACTCCAACGGCAGCCGCTGCTCCTTTCCGTCCAGCCTGTCCTCGCGGATCATGTCCCCCTAGCTAGCTCACTGCTCAGTGCAACCACCGAGTACCAAGCTTTTCGTCTTCCCCTCGGCTCCTCCATAGATATATACGAGCCTCCCTCGCCTCCCCCCCTCCATCTCAGACGACGACACAAACGAACAATCGACCTACCTTAGCTTGCAAACCCAAGCAAGCTACCTACAACTACAACAGCAATGGCTCCCAGCTTCGGCCGCTCCATCTCCTTCCAGCTGAGCCCAGCGCGCGCCATCACCCGGCCCCGCGCCACGTCCGCTCCATCAGCCTGCCGCCGTGCCGCTCCCACTCCCACCCGCTCCTGGCGCACCTGCAGGCCCAGACCGCCGCCGCCCGCGCCTGGGCCACCTCCGCCTCCACCTCCCCATCCACCGGCCTCGCACTTATCGACGCGCTCCACGCCGCGCTCGCCGAGCTCCTCCTCCTCCCAGAACCCCAGACCTTGGTCCGCCGCGCCTGCGCCTCATCCGACCGCCTCTTCGACGCCTTCCTCCTCCTCGCCGACGCGCACCGCGGGTTCCAGGAGTCACTCCTCGCGCTCCGCCGCGACGCGGCCGACGCCCGCGCTGCCCTCCGCAGGCGCGACGCCGCCAGGCTCACCTCCGCCGCGCGCGCCCAGCGCAGGGCCGAGAAGGACCTCGCTCGCCTCGCCGCCGCCGTCTCCTCCTCCGTCGCCAGGTCCGCCAGCCTGGCTGCGCTCGGATCAGCCACTGCCACCGCCGAGCAGGCCGAGATGGCTGCCGCGCTCATGGACGCCGCGGCGGCCAGCGCCGCGGCATCCGCCGCCGTGTTCTCGGCCGTCGCGTCCGTGTCTGCCGCCACGTTCTCCAGCAAGAAGGCCGCGACGACCTTCGCTGCTGCCTTCGCCAAGAAGCCGGAGACGGCCGATGTGGCGCCGGAGAAGCTCGAGGAGCTTGAGCGATGCATTGACGAGTGCGAGAGCGGCAGCGAGGTGGTGTTCAGGAGCATTGTTCGGACTAGGGTTTCGTTGCTCAACATCCGTACTCCGGCGATCTAGATAATGTATCAGTCGCCAACACAAGATAGCTAACTGTTGTGTACTATAATGCGTACTCTAGTATATATACTGTACATTGAAAAATAGAGAACATATATACGAAAAAGAAATTTTGCCATACGTATCGCAGTGAGTTTTGTGGTTTTGCTTGATTTTGTCTCCTTATATACTACTACTATTGTTTACTCATCCGCAGGCAGCTGGAAATAACACAGAAATTAAATTCAGTCAAAAATCATATATAGCCCCAGATAAAATAAAAGCTGTACTGTATAATTATATATCAGGAGGGCATTATCAGACTGTTCATCAGATAAAGAACGAACGTGGAACAATATCATTTGTAGCCGGTAGCTTAAGCTAACGTAGTCACACAGAATGGAATGCTGCACGTTTCTTCGTACTCCCTCCTGTCCATTTTATCTGGCGCAAGTTAGAATGACACGGTCTATTAGATTACACTTTGACTATTCATTTGCTTTATATTATATTATTTATGCTTATAAACTTATAATTATTGGATAGTATAATTTCGTACAAATCTAATCATATAAAGTTTCTATTATAATAATTTAAAATTATTAGCCTAATTATTGGTCAAAGTTTTTAAAGTTTGAATCATGATATATGCGTGTACACCAGATAAAATGGACCGGAGGTAGTATCTGGAGTATCTTCCTCACTAAACACACACTCAATTATCACCTCAATCCATGTGCAGTCTATTGTGTAGAGTACTGACCAATAATCAGCATGTTCGCTTGGTCGCAAACGATCGTAAATTTTCAGCCAGAACAGTATTTTTCTCTCACACCAAACCAGCCAGCAGTAATAATCCACGATCGTATACGATTGTATCAGCACCAGCTGAACAGGCTGAATGGCCACTATTCTGTCGTCGAACCGTACCCCACGATCCCACTACCTATACATTTTAAGCAGTGAGACTAATTGATGAGGATTATGAATGATGTTATACTTGTTGTAAATCTTTATATTTTTAAAAGCCCCTGTTGTGCAGCTTCCTATTGTATGAACTCAAAGAATGAAAATTGTTTATAAGGGGAAAAATCAGGAAATTACTAAAATTTTGTTATTCTAATAAACCGTTTAGACTTTTTTTACATCCATTTTGTTATGTATCTAGATATAACATATGTTTAGAAACATAGCAAAAATCTATGTACCAAAAAATCCAAAGCGACTTATAATTTGGAATAGAGGGAGTATATATCAAGCTAGAAATTAAGTTAAAATAATTTAGAATAAAGGGAGTTGCAAACAAACAAAGAACGTCTCTAGTACGCAATCTTGATCGTGAACATTCAAAATTTTGCCCATTGGTCCTCCTATGATCCAACAGCCCACGGACATCTACTTCATTCTCATTTGCCCCTGTTCTCCTTCCCTGGTATTTTCCCTTGGTTTTGTGCTAGCACTGGCGGAGCCATGTGCAGGCCTGGGCTCCGCCCCCCCCCCCCCCCCCCCCCCTTGTTATCAAAGATTATTAAGGTTTATATATATATGATTGCAAGTCTAAACTGTCCATCTAAATAGCTAGATATTCTAAGCTCGCCTTCTTTGCAAAGTGCGCATATAAATTAATAGTTGTCCCATCTATCTTTAGCGCAAGTACTAACTGACCACAAAACTATGATCAATCTGACCAATTTAGCCCCTCAATTGTGATTCTGGCTCCACCACACTATGCTAGCTGTTTGGCTGGCACAATGCAACCGTCACTACTGCAGACGGGCTCTTTGCCGAGTGCTTAGGGCACTCGGCAAAGCCCCTATTGCACTCGGCAAAGGCTTTGCCGAGTGCCGCACTTGGCAAAGAGCAGTCGGCAAAGAACCTGTCGGCAAAGGTTTCTTTGCCGAGTGCCATATATCGGGCACTCGGTAAAGCCTTTGCCGAGTGTCACGTCAGCACTCGGCAAAAAAAATCCAACGTCAACTCTGACGGCCTCTTTGCCGAGTTCCACCTCAGCGACACTCGGCAAAGAATTTTTTCTTTTTTTTTGAAAATTCTTTGCCGAGTGCCATATTCTTGCACTCAGCAAAGAAATTTTTTCTTTTTTAAAAAAAAAATCTTTGCCGAGTGCCATGGCTCTGGCACTCAGCAAATCTGGGAAATTGGATCTCTGCTGCCCAGCTTTGCCGAGTGCCATGGTCACGGCACTCGGCAAAGCCCTCTTTGCCGAGTGTGGCACTCGGCAAAGAGGGGAAAATGCTTTTTTTTGGTTTTTTGCTTTCCATCAGCACAAACAAAGAAATCACATATATATCAACACACAGGATATATCACATACACATCCATATTCCATCACATACACATCTATAACCCATCACATACACATCCACAATCCATAATACATCACATACAAATCCGTTGTCCATAATCCATCACATACATTCGCATCATCCATGACAATATCCATCACAATATATATATGTCTCTAGTAGTAGTCCAACATAAAGCTAAGTCTAACACAAGTCCATGCAATATGAAAAGAAACAAATAAACGGTACCTACTGCCAGCCTCCCCACCCGGAGTGTGAACTGCCACCTTGAGGAGGGCCAGTTGGCCACCCGGCCTGTGGAGAAGGGCCACCTTGAGGAGTCAGGTTCGAACCCGCCGACTGTGGCTGCACAAAGGAGAAGCGAATTCATAAGTATCTACAGGAGGGCCGCACAAGCTAAAGGAATAAACAACCATATATACTCACCGGAAGCGAATCCATTGAAAATTTCGGCAGCACCTCCCCTGCACGGGGAGGTTTCCAAAACCTGCAAGAAACGTAGGCGCGATGGCCAATAACCACATATATACCAAACATAGGCACGAAGGCCAACAAACATATATATACCAAGACGAGCCATGTACTTTAGTTCTCTTTCCATGCAGATGAAAGTATCGAAGTAGTACAACAACAAGTACTACTACCACTACAACTACTACTAACACTAACACTACTACTACTAACAATACTACTATCACTACTTACTACTAACAATACTACTAACACTACTAACTGCTAACTACTACTACTTACTAACTACTACTAACACTACTACTAACTACTACAGGTGTAGGGCATACCTTCGCGACGAGAATGGCAACAACGAGGGTCAGCGACGACGGCGGGGACGACCGCAGCGACGTGAGGGTCGACGGGCCTAGGCCGGCACCTTCCTTCTCTCCTTCTCCTTCTCCTCCTCTCTTCTCCCCTCCTCCTCTCTTCTCCCCTGCCTCCTCCTCCTCTCTTCTGCAGTGGCCGTCGATGGGGGAGGTGGCCGCCGAGGGGGGCGCGCAGGCGGGCGAGGTGGCCGCCAAGGGGGCCAGCGTGGGCGATGGAGGCCGGGCGAGGGCGGCGGCCGCGCGAGGACCCGGCGCGGGGAGGCGGACGGGGACGGGCCGCGTAGGCCGCCGCGCGAGGCGCCGGCATGGGGAGGCGGACGGGGACAAGCGCCGCGGGGGGCCGCGTGGGGAGGCGAGGTGGCCGGGGTGGAGGCGCAGGCCGGCGATGTGCGGCGGCGGCGGCTGAGGGAGAGAGAGGTGAGAGGGAGAGAGAAATGAGAGAAAGAGAGAGAGTGCGCCGGCCGGGCGTGGGTGAAGGGATAAGGGCGGCTTTGCCGAGTGCCAGATCGGCGGCACTCGGCAAAGTCAATTTTCTTCGCCGAGTGTCGTGATCTGGCACTCGGCGAAGTTTTAAAAAAAATTTAGCAGCTCTTTGCCAAGTGCCAGCTGGGCGACACTCTGCAAAGTTATTACTTTGCCTAGTGCCAACCCTAGGCACTCGGCAAATTTTTTTTTTTGATTTTTTGCCACCAATTTTTTTTGAAGCTTTAGTACGCTACCACAAACATGTTTAAATTTGGGACATTTTCATTGCCTTTTGGCATATTTCTATAGTTTATTTTGTTTTGTTGAATTTTTCCGAAAAATGTAAGTTTGAACTGCAGGTGCATCGAATAATGGATTACATTCGTTCAAAAAATGTTATCCTTGTTTCTTAGTGTAAATTTAGGCTAAATCCAGGAACTGTCTCGAAATTTCGATCAACGTGCTCACGGGGCAACGCCGCCAACTTGCGTGGGACTGGTTTTTTAATTGTATAAAATGCGAACGAATTCAGAAAATCATTAAACTTGTCGAGTTGTCGCCGTATCGTATGCGTATGCCGTGGAAAAATTTTGAAAAAGTTTCGAGCACGTTGTCACGTACGATGCTCACGAACCAGGACATCTCCACATGTGATATCCTGGTTTATGAGCATCGTACGTAACAACGTGGTCGAAACTTTTTCAAATTTTTTCCACGGCATACGCATACGATATGGCGACAACTCGACAAGTTTCATGATTTTTAGAATTCGTTCGCATTTTATACAATTAAAAAACCACTCCCACGCAAGTTGGCGGCGTTGCCCCGTGAGCACGTTGATCGAAAATTCGAGACAGTTCCTGGATTTAGCCTAAATTTACACTAAGAAACAAGGATAACATTTTTTGAACGAATGTAATCCATTATTCGATGCACTTGCAGTTCAAACTTACATTTTTTTGGAAAAATTCAACAAAACAAAATAAATTATAGAAATATACCAAAAGGCAATGAAAATGTCTCAAATTTAAACATGTTGTTTGTGGTAGTGTACTAAAGCTTCAAAAAAAATTGGTGGCAAAAAACCAAAAAAATATATTTTGCCGAGTGCCAAGTTTTGGCACTCGGCAAAATAAATTCTTTGCCGAGTGCCAAACGTGGGGCACTCGGCAAAGAGGACGCCGCTGGATGCCGTTAGGCCCCTACCAATCTTTGCCGAGTGTCTGCCTTTGTCGAGTGCCAGGCACTCGGCAAAGACAACCTTTGCCGAGTGCAGGTCTTTGCCGAGTGGCAGGCACTCGGCAAAGGCCTCTTTACCGAGGGCCATATTTTGCCGAGTGCGGCGCTCGGCAAAGCAGGTCTTTGCCGAGTGCCCGAAATTTGGTACTCGGCAAAGATTTTTGCACTCGGCAAATCACGTGTTTCCCGTAGTGCGTGCTCAAAACATCTTCTCTACTTCGGCCTAATACCAGAGGTGGGTTTTGGGGGGTGGGGTGGGGGGGGGGGGGTTGATAGAAACGAATATCGCTGAAAGTTTGATTAGGATTTTTAAAAATTTGTGATACTTTAACTAAAATTTGAAAATCTTATCTGAATGAAAAACGAAATTACTTGCGTATACATTTATCCGAGGTCACTGTTAGGATAAAATATCATGAAATTTTGAGCCCTTGCCCACCCACGTTAAAAAAAAGCAAAACATGCTTTCCAAAAAACAAACGTACAAAAGAAATGTAGAATTGGTTGACATACTTATACTGGTCTTGGATTCGAGTTGGTTCTTTTACAGAGAGTTAAATTAAGGTGAAAGAGGGAACCTTGTGTTCCCCACTCACCTTGGTACGCTATATCTCCTACAACTAAAAAGAAGACACGTTTTAGTGTGACATTTGTTTTAGATCTGTCTCTCCCCGTGCGATATCGCGACTAAGCCGAGCAATCACGGGCAATCTCCCGCATCCCGCAACAAGAAAGCCCCAATCGCGCCTTCGTCCCTGTCACGCCTGGATCATCGGGGTCGTGGATGGAAACCCATCCACGCGACATCCGCGCCTCGCGACGGTGACCACGACTCCGCTCTTTCCCTCGCAACCCATCCGTGTTCGTGGTGTTGACGAGAGGCAAACAGGGCGATTCCCAACTCCCCTGCCAGCCATGGGCTGCCAAGCCAACGGCGCGACCCCGAGCCCAGCCTGGCTACCACCGGACTCCCCCGGCCCCTGCTGTCAACGCTCACGACCTCCAACCAGGCCGGCGGCAGCATGGGAGACACCCTCCCTCCACCTCGGGTCACCGTCGATCCCTCTCCCCCGCAGTCTTCGCCCTGCCCTCGCCCTCACCCTCGAGGCGGTGCGTCCTCACCGGCGACTCCCCACATCAAGTCCTCATCCGCCCCTTCCCTAGCGGTGAGCACCCACAAGGTATGCCATCTCTTCTCTTCCCTTCCTGCTGCACGAAAACGAGTCTCTTCTTCCCATACCGCTGTACGATTCTGAGCACCCATTAAGCTATCTATGGTTTTAGACCCAAACCACTAGACCCAGACCCTAACGTAAGCTATTTTGATTTGGATTGACACAATTAATTTCTCATTACAAGTATATATTGTTCAGGAATGTGAATGCTAATTGCCCCATGAAAAAATGTCAATAGACGAACTCATCAACCTTGAGGCACCTTGCGAGTCTGATGCGAATGTGGTGGGCTTCTGAACTTCAAGCAGAAGGGGAAGCTGGTGTTTTGGGTAGTAATTGGATCAGAATCCATCTGCTAGGTACATGACTTTGAAGAGGGGTAAGTGGAAGATATGGACCTCACAAACGATGATGTAGTTAATGGAAAAGAGTATCTGTACAGACTGAGAAAGTAATTGGTTTCGAGGTCAAGCTGGACAAGGGCCATGCTGCTGAAAATGCATCAGTTTATGAGTGAAACAACATCTCTGTTCAAGAAAGGTGTATCCTCTTGAATGGAATATTATGTATTTATGCTAATATACATTTGCAACTGCAGGTGTGTACGTTTTCTGAAGAATCATTTATTTCTTTGGATGCCAAACCATTACCGGAATTTGGTAATTATCCATGACTCAATTTTTCATGTGCTTTTTGGGGTTTGCAGGTAAGTTCATGCTAATTGCATTTCTACAGGGTAAAGAAAAGGCTTAGCAGATCCGAGCTGAGAGCTAGGCAGTGTGTGTTGAGGTTGTGCCCGAGGAACATGTTGAAGCTGCTTCTCGCCTCCTCGTAGAGGAGCGCACCACCGCAACAGCAAGCAACCCCTAAGTAATCCCTTGTGACAAGGCAACAAGGGCTCAAGTTATCCCAGATGCTATAGCCTACTACAGGATGGACTTGTTGTCCCGGACGGTAACGGCCTTTAGTCCCGGTTACCGCGTCGGGACAACGATCCCGGGACTAAAGGTGGAACCTTCAGTCCCGGGTCATCGAGCCGGGACTAAAGAGGGACCTTTAGTCCCGGTTGGTGTTACCAACCGGGACTAAAGGCCCTCCAGCCGAGCAAACGTGGCCGCACCCTTTAGTCCCGGTTGGTAACCCCAACCGGGACTAAAGGTTCCTTTTCTTTTTCTTTTTTTTGTTTAATTTGTTTTCAGTTCAGTTACACATATTTGTTTAATATATAATATGTTTTTATGTACGTATTCTACGCTGCTAATATAAATACACGCACACATATAATTACATCTAATTCTCATCTCGAGCATTATTATATTCGAATAAAGTATGAAACTATATATATTATAGATATATATATGTATATATACAACACTTTCATAATCTTGTTCTCGAAAATAACGATATCAATAAACATTTAATTTACATCATTTATTCCTTAGGATCAAAGTAGAACTCGCCGTTGGGATTTAGCACTTTTTCTAGAAGAAATCCTGCTATTGACTCTTGAACTGCTTTCAGATGGTGTTTTTGCATGACCCTTTGTTTCAACCATTCAGTCTTGCATTTGAAATAAAAGAAAAATTATTAATACATATATATATATATATTCATTTAAAAATAAATAAAAATTGATATATACGTACTCTGAGGACATCTTCAGGAGTTCTTCTTATGTGTGCAGTGATAAATTTACAAACGTAGTATCCACACTAGTTATTACCTGGTTGCTGCCGCAAACACCACTGTACGAGAAGAAGATTATTCTCATCATCTCACACGTAAATTGAAGTACGATATAGTAATTAAACACGTGGGGAAGTATATATAGTACAACTTACTGATATTTCAACTACATTAAATGGTGCCTTGCAATCCTTGCGGTGTTGCCGAATAAACTCTTTCCAAACCCTATACGACCAATAATGTACGATCGTTAATAAATTATGGCAAAGTCTATTCAATAATAATTGTGCGCGAGAGATCGAAATTACCCTTGGATAATGTCTATCATATCTTGGTATAGTGCCCGCTCTTTTCTCAACGAGTCCAAGATTACTAACCGACTTGAGTTTAACTTAATGACAATGAGTATCCAGTGAAACCTGCATTGGTTTATACACACACGTACATGCATATAAGTTGTATTGATATTACATAAAATGTGTAGACTACATTATTATTAACACTTACTCAAAGTTGTATAGGAAAAGTATTGTTGTCTTGTCGTGCTGCTTCACGAAGAACCTCATGATATTCGTCTGTGCTTCAGATACCCAGTGCTCCTTGACAATAATATCGGTTTTGAATACGATATAAGGATCAATAAAGCCAACACTGGTGTCTTGTATTCTTTGGAGCTCTGACATCTGGAATCTGTATATAAATATAAGTTACATGTGAGGATAATTATATACACGTACGCATGGAAGTGAGTTTATTAAATAAAAGTAAGAATCACTTACAAACAAAAGGAGCTAATGATTGATTTGTCCAGAGCGTCCAAGTGGTATAGTTGATGCAATTCTTCGAAACTAATATGTAAGATGTCATCGCCACGGAAGTAATGATGGTCTCTAAATCTGACAAAGATCCACTCCTCACCCCTGCCACACGCCTGCATGTACCACTTGTTGAGCAAGTACATTTGCGTACCCAATTCATTCAGAGACACAGGGTTATATAGACTTTTGCCAAATTTATAAGTCTTGCAGGTATCAACTTCCAGGTTCTGGATTGGAGCTTTGCCCGTCAATTGATCCAAGGTTAAACCAGTTAGTTCAAAAAAAGCATTAAGGTCTTGAACCGACACTTCTCTAGAGTTGTCTGGTCGATAGACTTCTATGTTGGAACCATATTCATTAGCAACAACAAGATTTTGCATTGGTTGCTTCTGTTGTCTGAGCTGTGGGTCATCCTTCCCTGATGCTCTTTTCCTTTTCTTATGTGCATCATGTGACTTCACGAGGGAGCGGTCATAGTCTGATAGTGGCTGAGGCTTACGAACTTCAAGCATCTTTTTCTTGTGAGCTTTGACCTTCTGCCTCAGCAGATCTTGTGGTATGTAAAAGTACGGCTTCTCCTTAAGCTTTGCTTGTCTCTGCTTTTGGATATCTATAAAAAATCTTTCACTTTTTTGTCTTCTTCAACTGCTATTTGCTCATCAGTCTTTTCAGGAAGTATTTCTTGAGAAATAACTCTTTTTTTCAGGGTCTTCTTTGCCGCCGGGACCTTAGACGTCTCTGTAGTGCGTCGCTGTGGAGGGGGTGGGGGCGGTGTTGGAGACCGGCGTGGAGGCGATGAGGCCGGTGTTGGAGTCTGGCGTGGAGACATTGGAGATCATTGTGGAGGCGGTGGGGCCGGTGTAGGAGTTGGAGATCATTGTGGAGGCGATGGGGCCGGTGTAGGAGTTGGAGATCGCCGTGGGGATGAAGTCGTCTCGCCCCCCGCGACGCTGTGATGAGATGGGGAATGAATGATTGGGCTAGGCTGGGGGGAGACCCTACTACAAAAATAAGTTGTGGGTCAATTATTTTTGAAGCCAATATAAAATTAATGGAAAATAATATTTCATTCACTTTCATTCGTACCTAGGGTGAGGTAGGGGAAGCGGTGGCGCCCCAGGAATGATGATGAAGCGTTTGCGCCATTGAATAAATCTCTTCTCTGCTTCTCCTAGTGTCTTCTCCCCATCACCGCCTTCAATGTCAAGAGGAACATTGCTGTAACCTTTGAGCACTCTATCGACCGAGACGCTAGCATATCCAGGTTGAACAACTGACCCATGGATTCTTGGTGTCTTCGTTCGGTCTATTGGAGATACAACCCCGACAGCCACCATGATTGATGCATTATTACCATCTAGAATGTGCAGCTCACATGTTGTTAGAGGCTCGGTAATGTCATCAACAGGGAAGCGCAACCCAGCGTCACCTTGAATAACTGGCAGCTCCGTGGAAGCACAACTGCTTTTCATCTGACCAATGGGGCTAATGGTGACTCCCGGCGTTGATTGCGATTGCATTTGACTCATTGCTAGCTGCACTTGCCTCTTGATCTCCTCCTGCATTCTTGCCTCAAGAGATTTTTCTCGTTCACATGATTCAAGCAATGCTTGTCGTGACTCATTAACAAATTGCTCCAATACACGGATTCGGTCTGCCTCCTCATCCTTATTTCTCTGGCGGCTTCTGTAGGTATCCCTGTCTACTGGGAATGCTTGTAGCCACAGAACCGCCCCATAGCCTCTTGTTCGACCACCGTGTTCGGGATTCTCTAGGGCATATGTCAATTCACCCTTCTCTCTGTTGGGCTTGAAAACACCACTATCAGCTTCTTCCCTAGCACGAGCTAGTCTCTGTGTTGCTCTCTCAATTTTTTGGCCAAAAATTAGCTTGCCAGTGTCTGGGTCTAGGCTTCCCCCATGAGCGTAGAACCAATTCTTCGCGCGTTGAGGTCAGTTCTTCTCTATTGTTTCAGGTATGATTCCCTTGGCAGTAATCTCTGCTTCTAGGTTATGCCACTTGGGAATAGCACTCCTATAACCACCTGATCCCATGCGATGATGGTATTGCTTCTGTCGGGCGTTCTGCTGATTCCTCATCACATGTTCCTCACTCTCTTGAGATGTCTTGTATTGTACGAAGTCATCCCAATGGGACTCCAACTTGACAAATGCCTTAGCATTGAAATCCGGCGTTTCATTCTTCAAGATAAACTTTTTATACAATGTCTTCTTCCAACTCTGGAACAATGTTGCCATCTTCTTCATTGTCCAATCCCTCACTAGCTCCTTCAAAGCATCATCTGCTTGTAATGTGAAATGCTGAGTGATATTTCTCCAAGCTAGGTTCTTGTCACGATCAGATACAAAACTAACATTAGGAGCGGATATCTTCTGCTTCCATTCACGAGCACTAACTGAGATCCTATCCCTTACAATGAACCCACATTGATTGACATATGTCTGAGCATGTGGCCCAATAGTTTGCCGGTGTCGGTGTCGAATTCTGATATTATGAAACGGCCCTCTAATGGCTTTTTTGGCCCTCGGACTTTCCTACTCTTGTCGGTGGTTGATGTAGATCCAGAGACCGGCTACATGAGTAGAAACACAACGATTAACAACAAATATACGTACGCATGCATCTATAAGAGATGATAGATAATCGAATATACCTCGCCAGTATTTTCTTGCGCGATAATTTGTTGATCTTCAACCACCGGGATATTCAGGATATCCTCATAATCAGCAAAGTACTGACTTGTGTCATCTACATCTGTATTGGTGCCGGCGTTGATAATATCCGCCATTATGTCATCATTCAAGTTATCATCCAGAGCAGCAATTTGTATCTTCAAGACATAGATAGAATTACTATGGCACATAACATAAGTACATGTGATAACACATATAGAATTACTAAATCCAATTAAATATAATAACACATAATATTTCATAAGGATAAACAATAATAAGGTATAGGCTTTGGAAACGAATCAAAAACACTTTCAATCCAAAAACATAGAAATAAGTACATGTATATATACACATAGAATGATACAATTTTCTCTCTGTCTCAACACATAGAAATAAGTGCATATGTATATATCTCTAGATATGCATGTGATAACACATAGAATGTCTCTCTAGATACAATTTTCTCTCTCTCTCAACACATGGAAATAATTAAGTACATGTATATATACACATAGAAATAATTAAGTACATATATATGTATACATATAGAATCTCTCTCTAGATACATGTGATATAGATAGAATTACTAATAAAATATCCAAGTGATATATAGATAGAATTACTAAAATAAAATATGCATGTGATATAGAGATAGGATTACTAATAAAATATGCATGTGTCAATTACTAAAACAAAATTAAATCTAACATATATATAGAGAGATAGAATATAATTACTAAATCCAATTAAATAAAATAACACACATATATCTAGATAGAATTAATTACTAAATCTAATTAAACCTAACATATATACATAGATAGAATTACTAAATCAAAATTAAATCTAACACATATATAGAGAGAGATAGAATAATAATTACTAAATATATCAAAAACTATAATAAAAAACTATCTAAAAAACTATCTAAATAAAGTACTAATTAAATTTTAATACATTTAAATCTAATTAACATATATCAAAAACTATCTAAAAAACTAACTAAAAAACTAAGAATAAACTACTAATTAAATTTTAATACATTTTAATCTAACATATATATATATCAAAAACTATCTAAAAAATTATCTAAAAACTATCTAAAAAATATGGCCAACCTATAGCTAGCAAGCTAGGGGCGGTGGCGGGCGTGCTAGCCGGCCACGGGGCCGAGCTGAGCCGCGCGAGGACGACGTACGGCGGAGACAAGCTCGACAGCCGCCGGACAGGGCTCGATGACGAGGCCGGTCGGGGGTAGACGACGACGGCGGCGCGGCAGAGCTCGATGCGGCCGGGCGCGGCAGAGACGAGATCGACGTTGTAGATCGAAAAGTAGAAGATGAACAGAGGAACCGTTCGATATATATAAGCCGGGACCCTTTAGTCCCGGCTGGTAATACCAACCGGGACTAAACCTCCTTTAGTCCCGGCTGGTAAGCCGAACCGGGACTAAAGGTCCAACCCTTTAGTCCCGGCTCGACTTATCAGCCGGGACTAAATGATCTTTAGTACCGATTGGTGTTACCAGCCGGGACTAAAGGTATTTTTGGACGGGCAATTCCACCCACCCTTTAGTCCCGGTTCCTGGCCTGGGCCGGGACTGAAGACCTCAAAATTTTGGCAGCCCGCCAGAGTAATTGAAAAGGCCTGGGATTTTGATTTTGTTCTCCTTGTTTAATACTAATTAATTCTATAGCAACTTCAATACTTTGCAATATTTATTTTAAAAAATACTATTGATTAACTAATTATTTATTGTAAATAGGAAAATTTTGTAACATAAAGTTTTTAATTCCTTTTATGAATATAGAATATAAATGTTACTAATACTAAGTATTTTGTTAATGCAAAAATATATTTGTAACTTAAAATTAATAAAACTAATATTATTCGATAGGAAATTTATTATCACATTATTGTAACGTCAATGTTTTAATTTTTTCTCGGTTTTTTTTTACCAAAATGACAGGAAATTTTTGTTGAACCTATAAAAATAAAGAAAATGTAGTATTTTTGTTCTACAACTTTTTCAAATGAAAAAATGGCCTATATAAGGATTGTAGATCTTGATGAGTTGAACAAACTTAATATTCAAAACTTTTCAATTTGAGACAATCTAGGGTTCCGAAAACTAGTTTGTAGGCGTCGAAATTTAAAAATCACAAATTTGAACCGTCTAAACTTTCTCAAATGGAAAGTTGACCAAAACAACAATTGTATATCTTGATGAGCTGACCAAACTTGGTATTCAAAACTTTTCAATTTGAGACAAGTTAGGGTTCCGAAAAATAGTTTGTAGGCATAGAAATTTAAAAATCATAAATTTGAACCGTCCAAACTATCTCAAATGGAAAGTTGACCAAAACAACAATTATAGATCTTGATGAGTTTAACAAACTTGGTATTCCAAACTTTTCAATTTTAAGTCATTTAGAGTCCATAATACTAGAGTCAAAGTGTTGTTTTTCCATTTGACCAAATTTGACTTGGTCAAACTTGCTCAAATGAGACACTAAATGACCTCAGATGAAATATCTCTGAATACCAAGTTTGATCATCTTAGCAAGATCTACAATTGTTACATAGCTCATTTTCCCATTTGAGAAAGTTTTATCAAACACTAGTCACAAATTCTTGAATCTCATATAGACATTCTAAAACTATGTCACACACTTGTGAAATTTGAACTATATTTTGTTCAAACTTTTTCAAATGAAAAATAGCCTATATAACAATTGTATATCTTGATGATCTGAACAAACTTGGTATTCAAAACTTTTCAGTTTGAGACAATCTAGGATTCCGAAAAATAGTTTGTAGGCGTAGAAATTTAAAAATCACAAATTTGAACCGTCCAAACTATCTCAAATGGAATGTTGACCAAAACAACAATTGTAGATCTTGATGAGTTTAACAAACTTGGTATTCAAAACGTTTTAATTTGAAGTCATTTAGAGTCCATAATACTAGAGTCAAAGTGTTGTTTTTTCATTTGACCAAATTTGACTTGGTCAAACTTGCTCAAATGAGACACTAAATGACCTCAGATGAAATATCTCTGAATACCAAGTTTGATCATATTAGCAAGATCTACAATTGTTACATAGCTCATTTTCCCATTTGAGAAAGTTTTATCAAACACTAGTCACAAATTCTTAAATCTCATATAGACTTTCTAAAACTATGTCACACTTGTGAAATTTGAACTACATTTTATTCAAACTTTCTCAAATGAAAAAATGGCCTATATAAGGATTGTAGATCTTGATGAGCTGAACAAACTTGGTATTCAAAACTTTTCAATTTGAGACAATCTAGGGTTCCGAAAACTAGTTTGTAGGCGTCGAAATTTAAAAATTACAAATTTGAACCGTCCAAACCATCTCAAATGGAAAGTTGACCAAAACAACAATTGTAGATCTTGATGATTTTAACAAACTTGGTATTCAAAACTTTTCAATTTGAAGTCATTTAGAGTCCATAATACTAGAGTCAAAGTGTTGTTTTTTCATTTGACCAAATTTGACTTGGTCAAACTTGCTCAAATGAGACACTAAATGACCTCAGATGAAATATCTCTAAATATCAAGTTTGATCATCTTAGTAAGATCTACAATTGTTACATAGCTCATTTTCTCATTTGAGAAAGTTTTATCAAACACTAGTCATAAATTCTTGAATCTCATATAGACTTGTTAAAACTATGTCACACACTTGTGAAATTTGAAACATATATTAAACATATTACAATGTGAAGTCATAACATATTACATAATATTCGTCTCTAAAACATAATATATTAAACATGCATCGTTGTATCATGCGGGCACAACAGTGAATTTCTTCTTGACGTATGACCCTTGGTTATGATCTTGTCGTAACCATGGAGTGTCTTCATCATTTAACATGATGCTTGGATCTTTCTTCACTATGAAGGGTAGAATTCGGACATTTCTTTCATAATCTTCTGACATGTCTGACTTGTCTTCAATTCCTACTATATTTATTTTCCCAGAAACAACTATGTGGCGCTTTGGCTCATTGATCATTGAGTTGATGTCTTCGTTTTTTCCTCTCTTTGATTTTGTAGACATGTCTTTCACATAGAACATCTGACTCACATCGGTAGCAAGGACGAATGGTTCGTCTTTGTACCCAATATTGTTGAGGTCCACTGTTGTCATTCCATACTCTTTGTCGACTGTTACCCCTTCTCCGGTCAGCTTCACCCATTGGCACCGGAACAAAGGGACTTTAAAATTAGGTGCTAGTCTAGTTCCCATATATCTTCTATGCGGCCATAACATGTTTGTATATTCCCATTTGGATCTATGCCATCTATGCGAACACCACTATTTTGATTGGTGCTCCTTTTATCTTGGGCAACTGTGTAAAATGTATTCCCATTTATCTCGTACCCTTGGTACGTGAGGATATGCCACGATGGTTGCCTAGCCAACAAATACAGTTGCTCATCAATATTGTCATCGCCTTGACATTCTTTTCGCAACTAACCACTAAAACTTTCCATGTGCTGACGCCTAATCCAAGCTTCAGTCTTCCCTGGAAACTTAGATCGTAAGAACTCCTTATGTATCTCGATGTATGGATGCACCAATGACGAGTTCTGAAGAACTGTGTAGTGTGCTTTATTGAAATAATCGTCTTCCATGCCAATATATGTTTTCTTCCCTAAAGTTCCTTTACCACTGAGTCTCCCCTCGTGTCGTGATTCGGGAACGCCAATCAGGGCAAGGTCAGGAATAAAGTCAACTCATAACTCAATGACCACCTCTGTTCCATAGCCCTAGGCGATGCTTCCTTTAGGCTTAGAACGGACTTTCACATATTTCTTCAAGGCTCTCATAAACCTCTCGAAGGGGAACATGTTATGTAAGAACACAGGTCCAAGAATACTAATCTCCTTCACCAAATGAACTAGGAGGTGTGTCATGATATTAAAGAAGGATGGAGGGAACACCAACTCAAAGCTGACAAGACATTAAACTACATCATTCTATAGAGTAGCTAGTTCCACTGGATTGATTGCCTTCTGAGAAATTGCATTGAGGAATGCACATAGCTTTATGGTGGCTAGACGTACATGTGGAGGTAGAATTCCTCTTAAAGCAATTGGAAGCAATTACGTCATAAGCACGTGGCAGTCGTGGGACTTTAAGTTTAGAATTTCTTCTCTGGCACATTTATTATACCCTTTATATTGGAGGAGAATTCCGATGGGACCTTGATGCTGCTTAGACATTCGAACATGATGTCCCTCTCTTCTTTGCTAAGCGTGTAGCTAGCAGGACTTAAGTAATGTCGTCCATCATCTGTCTTCTCTGGATGAAGGTTGTCTCGTTCTTTCATGCCTTGTAAGTCCTGGCGTGCTTCAAGTGAATCCTTTGGCTTCCCGTACACACCTATGAATCCTAACAGGTTTACACAAAGATTCTTTATCAGGTGCATCACATCGATTGCGTTACGGACCTCTAGGACTTGCCAATAGGGTAGCTCCCAAAAGATGGACTTCTTCTTCCACATGGGTGCGTGTCCCTTAGCATCTTTGGGAACAGATTCGCTGCCTTGTCCCTTTCCAAATACTACTTTCACATCCTTGACCATTGTGAGTACATCTTCCCTGGTTCGGTTATGAGGCTTCTTCCGGTGGTCTGGCTTACCTTTAAAATGCTTACCTTTCTTTCTTACTTGGTGATTCAAAGGAAGGAATCGATGATGGCCAAGGTACACGACCTTTTGACATCTTTTCAAATATATACTGTCAAGGTCATCAAAACAATGTGTGCATGCATTATATCCTTTGTTTGTCTGACCTGAAAGATTACTTAAAGCAGGCTAATCATTGATTGTTACGAACAACATTGCTCGTAGGTCAAAGTGTTCTTGTTTGTACTCATCCCAGACACGTACACCTTGTTTGTTCCATAAAACTAGAAGTTCTTCAACTAATGGCTTCAGATAGACATCAATATCGTTGTTAGGTTGCCTTGGACCTTGGATGAGGATCGGCATCATAATGAACTTATGCTTCATGCATAACCGTGGAGGAAGGTTGTAGATACATAGAGTAACTGGCCAAGTGCTATGACTAGTGCTCTGCTCCCCAAAAGGATTCATACCATCTGTACTTAAGGCGAACCTTAAGTTTCTAGCCTCATTTGCAAACTCTGGAAATTCCCTGTCTATCGCTCTCCACTGGGACCCATTAGCTGGGTGTCTCAGCATATTGTCTACCTTACGGTCTTCTTTATGCCACCGTAACAACTTTGCATGGTCTTTATTTCTGAACAAACGTTTTAAGCGTGGTATTATAGGAGCATACCACATAACCTTGGCAGGGATTTTCTTTCTAGGACGTTGTTCACCCTCGACGTCACCAGGATCATCACGCCTGATCTTATACCGCGCTGCTTTACATACCGGGCATTCATCCAAATTCTCGTATTCATTGCCATGGTAGAGGATGCAGTCATTAGGACATACATGTATCTTCTGGATTTTTAATCCCAAAGGGCAGACAACCTTTTTTGCTTTGTACGTAGTGGTGGGCAATTCATTTGGCTTTGGAAGCATCTTCTTTATGAGGTTCAATAAATTCCCAAATGCCTTGTCGGATACACCATTCTTTGCCTTCTACTGTAGCAATTCCAATGTTGTACCCAACTTTTTTTGCCCCTCTTTGGCCGTCGGGTATAGCAACTTCCTATGATCCTCAAGCATGCGCTCGAACTTAACTTTCTCTTTTTCACTTTCGCATTCTTGTTGTGCATCACGAATGGCATCGCCAAGAGCATCACCGAAATCATCTTCTGCCGCTACCTCTTCTTCATCTCCCCCCATTGTAGTATCATCAAAGGCACCACACTGAGCAATAATGTCATCAATGTCTAAATCTTCTCCTTCACCTTCTTCCATCATGACCAAGCTTTCTTCATGCTTAGTCCAACATATATAGTTTGACATGAAACCTGACTTAAGCAAATGTGAATGAAGACTCATCGAGCTTGAATATTCCTTTAAATTCTTACATATGGCACATGGACAGCACATGAAACCATCCTGCTTATTTGCCTCGGCCACACCTAAGAAATAGTGCACGCCCTCAATAAAGTCTTGGGAGCGGCGATCGGCATTGTACATCCAATGGCGTGACATAATCTGCATTACACAACAAATTATGAAAACCTTGAACATAATTAAGTATTTTATTACACAACATAGATGACACACACACGGTTGATTAATTAACTAAGCCTGGCTACAACGTAAGCAATCCCAACTATCACTAAACAAACTAAAACTACAATGCACTTCAGTAACATAATTATTTCGTGACCGTACGCAACTAAAACAGACAAATCATTCGTCTGTTGAATATCAATAAGCTTCTCCTGCTGACTCACTGCCTCATCATCAGCAGCCGCAACCTCAAGCGCACCCGAATTCTGCACATATGTAGCATAATCTTCCTCCCAGTACCAACCATAGCATCTATTGCCCTCCCACTGAAATTAAAGCCAAAAAATATTTAGTCAAAAATATTCAAGAAAAGCAGGTCAATTAGCCATAATAATAAAATGCGTAAGAAACTCACATCGCGATCCGGGCACTTGTAGAAAACACGCCCCTTGTTGGGTCCCTGTCTCTTGACTCGGTACTCCATCACAATCTTCTGCTTACACTTGCCGCAGATAATGAGAGGGAGTTCTGGCCTTAGTCGTTTCGCAACCGAACGAGAGGCCGAGGATCCGGTACCAGTTGTCATCTACTTTCTATACTTATTTTTGCAAACTAGTGTAAATTTCACATTTTCTAAAATAATATATTTAAACAAAACTAAAATTATTTATTTATCTAACTAAACCATGAAATATGTACTATGTATAATAGTAAAATACCAAACTATCAAGTGATTTTACTATTGTAAATCATCATATGATTTTGAGCTAAAAATGACATAGAAATCACATAGCTCAAAAACATGTTTCAATAAATAACCATCCGTACTAGTTGACCTTGCTTACGTGATCATCTCGGCGAGCATTTCTTCACCGGACGGCACCGTACTTGGCCAAGGAAGAGCTCCGATTCTACGAGGAAGGGAACACAGTCTTCCACGACCGTTGCCGCTCTCCCTCGTAGAATCAAAGCTCCTCCTTGACGTCCGTTACCGCTCGGCAGAGAACATGCTCGCCGAGACGAACACGGTCCGCAAGTTCAACTAGTACGGATTTTCTATAATTTTCTAACTATTTTCTAAGTTTTTCATTTCATGGAAAATTTAATTCTAAAAATAAAAGGCATGATTTCTAAGTATTTCATTTCATGGAAAAAATAATTCTAAGTGACCTGCTCGATATCGGCGAGCTCGCGGGCGTTTAGGTTCCGAGGATAGTAACATTTGTAGATGACATTTGTAGGTTTGAAGTTATCAAATATCCATCAAATTATAGCTCAAAAACATGTTTCAATAAATAATCATCCGTACTAGTTGACCTTGCTTACGTGATCATCTCGACGAGCATTTCTCCACCGAACGGCACCGTACTTGGCCAAGGAAGAGCTCTGATTCTACGAGGAAGGGAACACGGTCTTCCACGACCGTTGCCGCTCTCCCTCGTAAAATCAAAGCTCCTCCTTGACGTTCGTTACCACCCGACAGAGAACATGCTCGCCGAGCTGAACACGGTCCGCAAGTTCAACTAGTGTGGATTTTCTACAATTTTCTAACTATTTTCTAAGTTTTTCGTTTCATGAAAAAATTAATTCTAAGATCACGTAAGCCGCCGGGGACGAGGATGGCGCGTGCTCCAGCGAGGACGAGCGAGGCGTGATTTTGATGAACTAATTTAACTTTTGTTTATCCAAACATATATGCAAATCATCATGTGATTTTGAGCAAAAAATGACATATAAAATCATAATAAAGTCCAACATATAAAGTTACACATGCATCTACATCGCAAAATGAGATAAGCTACTGATAAAACATAAGAGGATTAAGTTTGTTACCTCCAAAATCGAAGAGCAACACTAATGGAGGGGGAGAGAGCAAGAACAACAGCAAGCTGAAGAACAGAGGCAGTGAGTTTGAATGGAATGGCTCGGGCTCGGGGAGAAAGAAATGAGCTGGTCTATAGGCCGGGATAATTAGTCCCGGTTAGGGGGCCAAACCGGGACTAAAGATTAATCTTTATTTCCGGAGCATCACCCAAACCGGGACTAAAAGCTTTAGTCCCGACTAGTCCCGGCTGGTAATACCAGCCGGGACTAAAGATCCCTGCCTCGCGGACGACCGTTGGGCAGGACCTTTACCAACCGGGACTAAAGGATGCTTTAGTCCTGGGGGCAAAAAAATGCCGAGGCTAATGCCAAATTGGGATATCGTTCTAAAGTCTGTTCCCTAGTAACCACAGATGGTCTTCGCTTCCTAAAATATGCTTTTTAATTTTCATTGACTTCACTATTTTTTTCTTTGCTTCGGTGGAGGCTGAACCATTATCTTCACCAAGATGAATGACTCCGCATTAGAGCTTTGTGGTCTTATTCCTGAACACCGTTCCTTACATGGAGATGTTGTGCAATGGCAATGTGAGGTGAGTTGTCGAAACCCGAAAGTTCTAACTCTACAGTTTGTCAATATTGTTCTGTTTTACCAATCTATAGAAAGGCGGATCCAGGGGCGGGGGGGGGGGGGGGGGGGGGGGGGGGGGGGGGGCGTGAGAGTGATTTTGCTTTGTATTTAGTGTAGAAAAAACGTGATTTCACTATTAATCTTCGACATTTGTTCTAAATCTCTATTGATTAGCCCCCACCAAGGTGCTCATCTTGGCTCTGCCACTGTTGGTGATCATATGAAGGTAAATGCAGAATTTGATTGCTTGTCCCCCCAAAACTGCGTAGTTTTGCTGTGACTTACTTTCTATTTTCTAGATGCAGAACAGGGCATACATTTGTTGTTGGTGAAAAAGATTGTAGTGATTTGATTGCTTCTGCTGCTTGGGAAATGAATAGATAGGAGAGGAATAGATAAGCAAGCTTTATTAAAGATTTGTCTTTATTCTATAAATCTTCATCATCCTGAATATTTGGTATCTAATCGTTCTTTTAATAAGCAATTCAGTTAAGTTTACAATGATGATAGGTATCCCTCCATGCTCTCGATCTCTCCCTTGCGCGCAGCTATTTTCCTCTCAGCAGTCCATATGGCAGTCTGGCAATCAGATCTTAAGGGGCTTGTAGCCATTGCCATAAAAACTCCCGGTCTTCCAGATTTGCATTGATGCTGCCCTCGCTGTAGCGATCTCCACCCTGTAGTATCTCTTTTATATTCAAGGAACCCCAGAGATAGGGGAAGGTGACGCCCGAAACTATCGTCTCCCTCTGATCAACGCAGTCCCCTCCAGTCTATGATGTCGTAAAGAGGTATTATCTCTTTCCCTCTCCCAGCAGATTTTTTTTTCATCAGTCTTATCTTATAGGGTATGGACGTCATGGTGGAGTGGTATTTTTATCCAGTAAAGTAAATCTTATCTATTGTGTTCTTAGTGATGTGTTGGTACTTTTATTTTTCAAGAATATATGGTTGGAACATATAATGATATATACAGTAGCATGTGTTCCTCTGAACAACATAGTTTATTGTTGTCCATTTTAATTGCGAGTACTAATGTTGACATTTTGGCATTTTTCCATGTTTGATGATTATTTTTATCAAAAATATAAAAATAATAATATATGAAGCAATACGCAAGGCACATGTTTATAAAATTGTTAATTATGGAGAAGCCTATGACACGTGGGCCATGCATCTTCAGCGTACAACTTCTACATCTTCTCCTATGTATTACAACTAAAAAGAACAAAGCGTGGACACTTTTTGGTGCGACATTCCAACGTGGGCCCATAGTCCTGCCCGCTGCATTCCTGGAACCCTCACTCCTACACCCATCCCTTGCAATAAAATTCTTTCTTCCAAATTAGTCATGCACAATTATAGCAATACAATTTGCTAAATGAGGACTATATATACGAATGATTGATTATAGACCAATCTCCATTCTTTTTTTGGAAGGAAGAAAGAATATCAAGGATTACGTGAAACCGAGCAACCAGACCAGCTTCCATGCACGGCGCCACAATGGTGCATATAAACAGGAATCGTGCATGTGCAATCAAGAAGGAAGCCATGCAACCAATCAAGAAGGAAATTACCATCATCAAAGACCACACCAACCACAAGCAGCACGTTAGCATGGCTCATCAATCTCTTCTCTCATCACTTCTAAAAAGACTAAAAAGTGGACACCATTTTGGTGCGACAATCCAACGTCGGGTAATCGGTCTGCCTGCGTGCGATCCCATGCTCGTTATCCCACCCGGCGTCGTCGCCCCCCACACTGGCCCACACGGCGCTTCTTCCCTAAAAATGCCACTCCACATGAGAATCACATGATCACGTCTCATCATATGCCACTGATAGACGGAAACCTACGGCCAAACGGCGTCCACCAGTCGTAAGAGCTTGTGAAAAAAAATCTCAAATTGCCTGGCCGAATAGGAAGGAGAGGAAACGGACGTCCATCTAGGCGTAATTAATGCTCGTGAAAAAAAATCTCACGTCTCCGGCCGGCCAAATAGGAAGGAAAAAACACAGACGTCCATCCGGCGTAATTAAGGCTTGCCAAAAAATACGTCACTTCTCTTTCCTAAAATCACATTACATGCGAGCGCGGATTTTCATATTCTCTCCTCCTTCTCTCTTTCCTTGTAGCGACAACCGCACAAAAGAGAGGCAAACGAGATCAGATGCCATATCCTGCTTCCCCACCCCACCACGAACCATCGTCGCTCTGGCCGTCATCGATCATCGTAGTGGATCGATCATCGCGCAAGCCACCGTTCAGCTCGTCCTGCCCGTGGAAGAAAGGAAAGGAACAGCGTCCAGCAGCCAACCGGACAGCTAGCGTGTGTCTCCGCCAGGCCCTCCCCACCGGCACGCCGTCGTCAAAGGATCAGTACGTCTCCGCCAGTGTCTTCCACCACTGTTGCCCTCTTGGTAGGGCAAACTCCACTGTCCTCGTCAGTTTGACAGTTTGGCCGCCGCACCCATCGATCTCGGCAGTACTAGGCGTAACCGCGCATAACCCCGCCTACCGCATCATCACCCAGGTATATATGTCTCCAAGATTTTCGTGGCCAATCGTCACTTGGTTAGTATTCAAGTTGCTTCTCTAGCTTTCAAGTGCAATTCCTGTTTGGATGTTCCCTATAGTATTCAGGTTGCTTCTCCCGCTTTCATTTTTAGGCCTCCATTTAGGTTCTATGTCATCCAACTAAACAAGCCAGTTAGGAGCAAGTACCCCAATACAAATTTATATTTTTGTTTATGATAATTAATGTTACTTTAGCTTTAAATAATAATTGTTTATATGGAGGGCCATACTTTCATAAACAGGACAGCTGCAGGTGACATATTAAGATCGAGTTTTGTCCTGGCAGTTTGCAATATGATTGTTTTGATTTCTTCAAAAAATAAGATTGTTTCGATTTTATGCTAAAACTTAAATTATATTTTAATTGTTCACGCATCATGAAGACGGATTTACAAAAAAACAAACGTCCTGAACATCTCTTAAATTACATTTTAATTGTTCATGCATCATGCTTATGTCGACCCTGTGCATGCTAGAGCTTTGGCCAACAGAAGGAGGGGAAATGGACGTCCATCTAGGTGTAATTAATATGCTCTATTTAATTATTCTTTTGCAATATTATTTGCTTGATCATAAGGCATAAAAGCAGGAGAGCATAGCAGTTCTGTTTTAGTTCAGTAGTTGAGTCATCTTGCGAACAGAAGCACAGTGCAATTTATTCATGATTCAAATTCTGTGTTTTTGGAGCTTCCTAGAATTTTCGTTCTGATCCACATATAGTTTTCGTGTTGCAGAGGCTGTTCTACTGGGAGCAAGAATGCCACAATAGCTGGTATTGTTGTGGTGGTTTCCGTGGTGGTTCCCACGATGTGTAACTGTTTTAGTGTTATTAGTAGTATATATTTAGTTTATGTGCACTTCCTACCAATAAATTAATGAACATGCTTAAGAGAGGGTATATCATCATTTTGTTTTCTTTTGGGAAAATATATGCATCATTTTGGTATTCAGATCGAGCAGCGGCGATCTAGCCCCAAATGGTTGCGCCAGGCCAGCGGGCGCAAACTTCATGGCACTCGCGTCCGCCCGGTAACGCAGCACTCACGCATCCTCCTCTCCGGCATCGTCTCCCTCCCTCCTCCACCGCCGCAACCGCTGGGACACGCAAAGGTGCGATCTTAACACTGGATTCGGCTCCCCTCGTGCCCTTGGTCCCCAAAGGCATCGCCTTTGCTCTGATATGTGATTTTGTGTGGTCATGGGTTGCTTGTGATCTCTTCTCTGGGGGCGGTTTCCTGGCCGGTTACTGGCTTAATGTTGCGGGGACAGAAGTGGGTCACTAGGCTGTAGTTTTTGCCACCGTGGAACGCCAAATCTGGAGCCTAGAGGAGAGTGGAGGCCTCTGCGCCTCGTCGATGTCCAGTCAAGGCTATCCATGCAGAATGAGCTGTACTTTGATCAGCTTCATAGCAAGTGATGATTTTGAGTAGTTAATACCTTCTTGCCAGATATATTTTATTCTACCTAGGTAGTGGGGAAATTACAAAGGACACGTGGATACCTCCATATTTTAAGTTTTTCTTTTGCATAATACTATATAAAACTTGACTGTGAATAGGGGCCATGGCAGCTTAGGAAGCCGTCTGCAGGGATCATATCATCTCCTATTCCAGAGTCACTGAAAAATGTTTAAGTTACAAAAAATAAGAAAGAGATGCTTCTTGTTTGACTACACTGTCTATCCCTTCTTCTATATACAACACCGAGTTTTGAAATCTGAATTGCATTGAAATTGTACATGCCTCCTGTAACTACTTGTGTTCTAGAAATGGTGAGTAGCTTTGTTGCAATTTCATGATCTGTGACTTCTTAAGTATGATAATCCCATTATAGTATGCTAGAATTATATTCTATTCGTTACAAGTCTTTTATATTGAATTAAATAATTGCCTACATCTCATTGAGTTACTAATGGAATAATGTTTCAAAGCGGCAAAGGCATACTAAACTGGATCATAATTCAATACTAGGGGCATATGGTTGATGGCATGTTATGTTATTATCTAAAATATGAAGAAGGGTGACCTTGGTATACCAGTCCTGTATGAAGCTAACTGATAATTCATGGAGATGGTTAGTTTTAAAAGGTTGAGGAATCAGTTAATCTTGTTATAGTGATATGAACTTTTATGTGCGTATTCACAAATGTACAATACTATAAATGCATACCTTGATGATTGCAAACCATCTGTGAGAGTTTTAACCATGCACAAGATTCAATTTGTAATATTGAACATCATGCTCGCATTATCGTTTTTTTAACGATACAACATGTTCATGCTCAAATTATTAGGACATTATTTATCATGTTGCAACGCACAAAAAGGTCTATACAGTAGAGTTGGTGATCCTGCGACGCCGCGCTCTCCGTGAGAGTGTTAATTTCATGAACTTTGTTTTTTGATTAAATATTACTTTAACGTCGGTATTTAATTTCACAGTATTGTTATCTTATCGTTCGATCCGTGTGTTTTTAGTACAAAAGTTATGTTAATTTCATGAACTTTGATTTTTGGATTAAATATCACTTTAACGTCGGTATTTAATTTCACAGTATTGTTATTTTATCGTGCAATCTATGAGTTTTTAGTACAAAAGTTTAGTTGTCACGTAGCAACGCACGGACACGCTACCTAGTTACTGATAAAAAGAAAACCAACCATTTCTTCCAATATTTGAAACTGGGTGTTTGAACTAAGGAATATAATATGGAGTAAGTGGTAAGTGAGAGGCGAGTCTCAGACTATTCTATTGAACTAGTTGCGAATCAATACAGTCAAATTAATGCATGGACGCCTTAGTTCTCAGCGTCCAAACAGTGTCAGAGCTAATAAATTTTCAGTTTACAAAGAACGTGAAATTAAACTTACATGTGTCCCCTCCGATTAATAAACAGTATATCAGAACGGGCAAAATAACGGCTACATATATATATCCATCTATTGACTCGATCGGCCTCTGGCGCGCTTAACCGCGTGTGCATCAGGGTTAATTACAGCTAATAAAAATAGTAACATTTGTCGTCGATGGCATGCATCGTGTGCATGCAGGTTGAGAGACATTTGGAATCTGGACACCAAAACCAATCTAGACTGGCTAGCAGAGTCTACTCTACTCTGATCTGTATATACGTACACAATATATAGTTTGATCAGAGTCTACTCCACCGTGATTATTAAGAAGCAAGTTCACACGTACGATAGGGGGTCTAAACATCGATCGGTTGAGCTGTCACAACTGCAGGATATGATACGCGCGCAATGGCATGCAGCACACCTGTCATGTCTCATCGCCATAGACATTTTGCCTGCCTGCCTGCAGCTAATACAGATCGAGGGGAGCGATGCAAAGCAAGCTCCAGTGATGTAAAACCATGACCCGGTCTAAGATGGACAGATGACAACTAAGTTATACATGATCCAATGAATATAAAATTTTTACTATAATTCAAGCATACAATAATTAATCCACCATAAAAAATTTCACCACAATTGGACCATAGAAGTTGCAGATATGAATTATTCTATTTAATTACAGAAAAACATAGATCTAAAGCTACAACAAAAACTTTGTACTAAAGAATATCATATTATATATTCACTGTATAGATCTACTCATGTGGAGTCAAAAATTTTGGATTTTCTATTTTATGATTTTTCTGTGATTTACTATGATTTTTCAAAGATTCAGCGAAAATAAATAAAAAAGAAAAAAAACACCGTCGCTGTATCAAAACCACCGTCCAAAACCACTTGGGGGGTTATTTGATCGGTTTTAAAAAGTTCAGGAGTAGGAAATCTGGTTTTATAGTTTTGGGGTGAAATAGTCCACCTGAATAGTTAGGGGTTATGTAGATTTTTTCTAATAATTTATCTTCACCGGTAGAGCTGCAAGTGGATCAGAAACCAAAAAATATATATTTTATTTGTAAAGCTGAGCTGTGCCATTCGAAGCCTTAGACTGACCTCATGTTGTACTGGAGTATTGCTTGTAAGCTTGCTCATCTCTTCTTCCCTGGGCCAGTAGCTAGCTAGGTCAACAATCCGATCCGATCTCTATGGAATATGGATGGGTGGGTGTGTGTGTGTGTCTATATATATATATATATATATATATATATATATATATATATATATATATATATATATATATATATATATATATATATATATATATATATATATATTTTGAAACATATGGATGGATGGATAGCCATGGTATGCGATTACGATGGTGGGGTTCCTTTCAGGTTGTCCAGGTCAGTTTTTTTTTTTTTTTTGAGAAAAGGTCGTCCAGGTCAGATGAGAGATGCCCTCGTGTGCACCATATATTCTATTCTATTCTATTCTACTGCAGATGCTGTGGGCACTGGACCGGACCGTCCACCGGCAACACCGCGACATCCACAGCTGGCATGGTGCCCGCCAGCCGTACCCTATAGAATCCCACGATACTATGCAACAACGCCAACATGCATCATCTCCCTTCCCCAGAGTCTACTCTATGTACCTCTCTTCAAACTGCTCCCTCCCATATGTATTTTCAAATTCCTTCCATCCTCGGATTTCGACTGGGCATCAGGGCATGCATATGTACCTTGCTTGGTTATTGGTTTTTTTGTTTGTTTTGGGAGGGGTGGTTATTGGTTTGTTGGGTAGATCTAGCATTGGGTTGGATGGGACTCAGACCCCGCTATCACCGCTGGATGTAGGGAGTCCCTCTTAAGCTCCCACTATAAATTTGTAGTCACTAAACTTAGAAGAGGCTTAATATAGAAAATAAAAAAGATGAGCTTCTCTAAAGGCATTATTAGCGCCTGGATGTCCGGACGGACGCCCGTGACTGCTTATTTCCCGTGTGTAGCGAGCGGATCGCGTGGACCTCAACTTGCTCCGGGGCCACCAGGCGAGCAATGCGCCGCCGGGGCCACCACCGCCGCGGGCGTTTGGGTACTCGTTAGGTAGGTTTCCCGTCAAGCTCGAACTGCCGCGGCGAGATGGAGGGAAGGAAAGGGAGGGGAGGGAGAGGAGAGGGCGAGGCACGCCGCGCGAGGTAGATGCCGAAGCCCTGCAGCAGGCCACTGTCCGCCAGCCACCGATGCCATTGCGACATGTGCAACACCCGATCTACTTTCAAAACATCCAGATGAAGCATTTGCAACATACGTCTAAAGACAAATGAAATATTTGAAACATTCGTCTGAAACACTTGCAAAAAAACACATGAAACACTTGAAAACCATTGCAACACGTACGCAATATCCAAATAAAACACTTACAATATATGTGTGAAACATATGCAACATCCGAATAAACACACTCGCAACATACATCTGAAAAAACATATGAAACATTGAGAACAAACATTTGCAACAATGCAACATCCCGATCTACTTTTGCAATATCCATACGAAACCCTTGCAATATACCTCTGAAACAACTGAAACACTCGAAACATCCACTTGCAACATGTGCTTTCAGCGCAAAGTCACCTTGTGCTTGAGGGGGCGGCACGGGCGAGCAGAGTCCGTCCCACGGGCGTGCGATGCACATATGAGTGGATGAGGATGGGTCCATGAATGAGTGGATGAGGCACATGAGTCACCGGACGGACGCCCGTGAGACATATCACTATCGCGTCTCTTAGCATTGATTTCTTAATTGATTCGATGCAAAGATGCCAAGATACTGTAGCTTTGATTGTTTTGAGGGACTATGTGAATGAATTACTACAATCTACCTAGCTAGAAAATTCACAATACGTACTTCGATTTTCATCAGGCGGTTATCTATATACCTACTAATTTAGAGTCCTTTTCTTATTTTGATGTCTTCTCTTTTTATTTCTGTTTTTTCCAGTTCCGGTTAGAGTCCATCGCCCATGAAATTTGTTTCGTTCAGAGTTCATTTCCTGTTTTGATGTTTTTTTATTTCTGTTTTTTCCAAGTCCAGTTAGAGTCCATCGGCGATGAACTTTTTTAATATTATTAAAGTGCCAAAACTTTAGCCTTTAAAAAATTTTGTTCGGCCTCCCGCTTTAATCCTCCGCTCCATTCTGCAGTCGTGATGATATACCATGGGCCTCATCTCCACGTGACTCCCATATAACGAATCTAATAGGACAAATCGAATACTATACAATGACTCAATAAATTAAATACAAATTGGGTTAAATTGGACACCAGTTAAACCATATACACAAGGCACCATATCGGCGCAGGCGAGGCGGCGCGAAAAGGTGCTGAGGTCTGAACGAGAACGATGATGGCACGAGGCATGGAGGCGACGGCAAGGTCAGGCAACAGTGGCGTGACCTGACGAGACGGCATCATGACTCGTAAGTGAGACCGAGGTGAGGATGAGCGACGGCGACGACGCAGGGTGGGGTAGGGAGACGGCAACGCGGACAAGGTTGCCGAGTCGTTGGGGCATGTGGCTGGTGGGCCGCCGTGGCGTGGTCGCGTCGGGGCTCCGTGGCCGCCGAGGTGCTGTGACCGTAAACTCGTCAAGGCTCCGTGGACGCCTTGGCAAGGCTTCAGGCAGACGAAGTTGGAGGCCTCGGGTGCGAGTGGATGAGGCCTCGTGACTCCGAGCTAGCGGATAATAAGGATAGGAAAGAAGAGAAAAAAAGAAAAAGAAAAAGAAAATAGAAAAAAGATTATTATGTGCATTTTATAGTTTTTACCTAGCACAAGGACCATCTTTTACCAAATATTTCATCAAAACAGCTTCATCTTCGTCATTGGAGCTGCATGTGGAGTTGAAGTAAAAAAACTGCTTCACAGGTGATATTTCTCATTCGAGCCCTTTTACGGTACTTGAAATTGCCTCGCGTTACCTCCCATTGCCTCCATAAAATATTAATTATCATCATAAAGGGTATGTTGGTCATTTCACGTGCCTATCACTACTCGCCGCGCCCCCTCCCCGATCCGCGCCCGACGCCGTCGTCCCGACTCGCCCTCGCACTCGGCATCGCCCGACGCCCCGACCCTGCACGCGCTGTCGCGTTCACCAAAGCCGCCACCGCCGCCGCCGCCCTCGCACGGCGCCGCGCCGGCCTGCCATCGCCCGCACTACCCTGCTCTTGCCCTAGCGACCGCTGCCCTGCTCTCTCCCTCTCTCTAGCCGCCACCGGAGCCTCGTCACGACGGTGGCCCAACCGCGCCGCTGCCCCCGCCCCCAGCGTGAGGGCCGCGGTGGTCGCCTCCGTCGTCGCCTTCGTCGAGTCCGCCGGATTCCCGCGCGCCCTCGCCGCCCTCCAGTCCGAGGCCAGCCTCGAGGTACCAACTCCCCTGTAATCCGATCACATGATGAAACCTCGAATCAATTTGGTTTGTGTTCATTCTGATTCCATTCACTACTCTTTCATATGGAGAAATCGAGCATATTTCCTTTGTGTATAGGCTAATGCAGAATGGAGCTGTATGTTCAATTCTGCAACAAGAGAATAACACTTGTTTATTTAGCTTGATTCTGGCAAAGCATGTGCAGAGAATGCTTCTACTGCTTCTTTAGCCAGGCCAGCTCTGTTGTGAGAACTAGCAAGATGTAATTGAAACAAAATAAAACTGAAATGGCTTACTTTTTCTAGTTCACTGTTAGGTGTATGTGATTGGATTGGATGAATAGGTCAAATATTTGTTTTTTTAAATAATAATCATTGTACATAACTGATTTGCTATATATGTAGTTGGTTCATGTATGCATCAAGAGTTTCTCCATTAATGATTTTAATATAATATATTCAGATGAAAACAAAAGAAATGTCATGTGCTGCATATCTTCATTTGTCCACTGAATTTTGGTTACCACACTTCTTGGTCGTCCCATGGGCCTGTTTCTCTGATAATTGTGTCTCATGGTCGTCCCATGAGCCTATGTTGTTCAAATATTACACATCATTTTTGCGCAAATAATAATGATTGGTTGATCAATCTGTATAATTTTTTTATTAACCTGATCAAATATATCATGGATCAAACTGTTGGTTTGGCACATTGGCCTAATTAAAACTCAGCAGTTTCCAGTCCTGTTTGGAAGGCACAGAATGCTCTAGCAGTTTTCATGATTTACTTCAAAATTGGTACTGCTATAGCATTCTTTGTTCAGTAATACAGTGCACCTGCCTACTTCATTAATTGTTCAGCCTAGCTACTTCTTTCTTTGCTTTCTTTTTCATGACTTCAATAGTTACTATCAACACTGCTTCTATTCTCTTGGTATGCAAGGCTAGGTATATATGTCACAAATTGTTATGACAAGGGACTGTTCAAGAATGAGTTAACACACAACACAATCATTTACACTTGAGACTTGTGCTAAGTATTAACATGGTTTCTCTCTTTATTAGAGGACTAGCAGTTTATTGTTTATATGTCTACTACTACAGACTTGTTAACTGTTCTGCGGGTGATATAAGTTCTGCATCCTTGACAAATTGGCAGAGTTATTTCATCTATTTGTGTTCAATTAATTAGCATAGCTATTGCTTTTCCTCCAGTTGTGGATTCACTTGGTGTTAGTGAAGCTTATTGATGTTTTAGTTATGTGATTATCTTTCCCTCTTGTCGGGGTTGTCTTGTATTATTTTTGGATATAATAGGTCACTGCTCATGCACCTTGGCTGGTTTCTGTTACACTTTGGTGGAGCTTGTTTCTGTTACACTTTGGCTGGTTCCAAGTTTCTAAATGCATATAAACATAGGCTGCTATTTTAGAACATGGCAGGCTGCTGAAATTTGAAACTTCAAGTGCAAAGTGAATTTCAATAATGAAAACCTGTGCATCCTAATGAAAGCTTCATTTTTCAGGAGGAAATGTCGGATGATGATTCTTTGCTGGAGTATAGTGAAATTGTTATGAAGATGTTTGGCAGTGAGGACGACGGATTTGAGTTTTATAACAACTACGCTTATGAGAAAGGATTTAGTGTGAGAAAGGAATACTGCGAGTGGGACAACGGCCACAATGAGAGGACCCTTCGGAAGTTTGTTTGCAGCTATGAAGGTTTCCGCGCAGAGAAGGAGGTGAGGAGGGAGATCAAAAAGCGGAGGCCGCGGAATATCACTCGTTGTGGATGTCGTGCTCAACTTGTGATTGCACAGGATCCGAACACAGAGCAGTGGTATGTGAAGGATTTCATCGATGAGCACAACCATCCGATGATGGAACCAGACCTTGCTTGCTTTCTGCGTTCACATAGAAGAATCAGCGATGATCAGAAAGCAGAGATTGTGCAGCTGCAGATTTCTGGATCCGCAAACACCAGATAATGGATATTATGGTTAGGCGGTATGGTGGGTATGATAAGGTTGGATTTACATCAAGGGACCTTTAAAATTTCTGCCATCGCAACAAGGCGGAGACACTTTCCGGTGGTGATGCTCGAACAATCATCAGTTACATGACAGAATCGAAACATAGAGATCTTGATTTCTTTTTCCAGTACAAGACTGATGGGAGAGGGCACCTGACAGGACTGCTCTGGTGTGACTTTCAATGTCAGATGGATTATAGAGCGTTTGGTGATGTCGTCGTGCTTGATGGCACGTACAAAACAAATCGATACAACCTGACCCTTGTTCCTTTTGTTGGGGTGAATCACCATAAAAGCACGGTTCTTTTTTCCTGTGGAATTCTTTCTCACGAGGATACTGAGTCGTATGTGTGGCTGCTTAGGTCATTCTATGATGCCATGATTTAGAAGCATCCGGTTTCTGTGATCACCGATGGAGACCGTCTATGCAGAAAGCAATCAGTATTGTGTGGCCGAATTCATCGCATAGGCTATGCGTATGGCATATTGAGGTGTGCATTGCGCGTAATCTTCACACCCAGGATCTGAAGGATAAGGTTAGGGGTTTTCTTTATGATCGTTGCTCCATAGAAAAGATTGAGAGGAAATGGATAGCATTCTTGGCAAAGGAGAAAGTTACAGATAAGGACTCGTGGCTGTACCAGATGTATGAGATGAGGGAAATCTGGTGTGCGGCGTATCATGCTGGTAAGTGCTACTTAGGACTGAGGAGCAACCATCGTAGTGAGAGCCTACACTCTAGGATTCAGTTTAATCTAGATCGGAAAATGACACTGTTAGAGCTGATACAACACGTTGACCACTGTCTTTCAAAGTTGCGCAGTAATGAAGCGTATCTGGACTTTCAAGCAAGTTCTAAGCCATGCTTACAACCAGATGCTTCAACTATTGAGAAAGAGGATGCGAATTTGTTCACACCAAGTGTTTATTTGCTGATGTGCAGTATAGCATAAAAGCAGCCGACAAGTGTTATTGGATTGAGACTGTAGATGGCTATGATATTGTTGAGTATATTGTTGGAAGGGTTGATAAATGAGACAAACAATACTATGTGAAATGTGAGATATGTGTTGTTGAACGCAAGCTGAAGGAAATTTCTTGTTCTTGTCTAAAGTTACAGTCCCTTGGAACCCCATGCTCACACATCTTCTTTGTATTGGGTCGTCGAGGAGAACACAAGCTTCCAGACTGCTGTGTTTTGGAAATGTGGACGAGGGGGGCCAAGCGTGGATTTCCTCCTATAAGGAAGAGCGCCATGTATGACTATTTCGATAGCCTACAGAGGTAACATGAGCTACACAATATCAGTCAAACGGTTCGTAGCATCTCAATCACTTGAAGCATATGGGCGGCTGAAACGCGTTCTTCATGAGGAAGCTGCTATGATCCCTCCAAATGGAGGAGAGAACGGAGGCAAGAGGTTTGGTCCTGTGCTGCCGCAAGCCCTGTATGTTGATTCTGGAGATGTCTTTGATCCCATACATGTGCCTAGCAGAGGGGCCCCGAAGAAAAAGTTGAAGTCAGTTTCAGATAAATCTAAGAAGAAATGTACCCTGTGTAAGGGTGAGGGTCACAATCGGCGAACATGCTCCAAGAGAGAAGAGGTAAGCTAAGTGTAATGTTCATCAAAGCTGAAAACTGGTTGTCTGTGAGGCATGTGTACTTATGGGTAATGTTCCTCTTCATTTGTAGGAAACAATGCTCCCTGAGGATGTGCCGGATATATGATTTGCCAAAGGTAACTAAAATGGCCTAGTCTTGTGTAAACACTACACTGTTTAGCACATTTGCTTTCCTTGTCATGTGAAACCCATACCCTTGCTGTTTGCTGCCTATATCTGCTGATTGTTCTCACAGATTTCTGGAACAATCCTGTACAATGAAAATGTGTACTGCTCTGCCTGCGAACGAAGCATTTTTATCTGAAAAGCCATAAGTTGTGGAATATTGCTTTATACTACTTATTCCTTAAAAGCACCTCAATTTGATGCATCTGCTTCTGGATGGTTCTTTGTTCACAAGTTTCTAAATATTTTCTGCATTTTTACCTAAAAAGGTGGAATTATCAAGTTCAATGTTATAGCTATTCTTAGGCACCTGCATGATACACCTAGAAAGCAATATGACGTGTATTCGATATCTGCAACTGCAATTATTAGCTGTTGCTTTCTCCTTTTTTGGCTTTTGAGCAGAAAAGGTCTCAGTGAAAGCTAGATTGCTCTTATCTGTTTACTTGAACACTGCACATTGTTGTATCATGCTTTTGTTTGCATATTCCTTTCATGTTCTGTATTCCTATTTGAGGCCTGTTGGTTATTGATTAAGATTATCAGTTACTAGTTACTTGATTAGCGGAACCTACTTATCCAAGATTTTCTATGCTTGGAGTATTGAGCTGACAGGCAAAATTCATGATTGCAGGGGCTTTCTGTTATTGTCGTTTCAACCATAGATAGCTTTCAGGGGAGGAAGAGAGCTAAGGAAGAAGATGAACAGCGGCTGGTGCAGCTGGTGCATTGGATCTTGATCCAAAGGCTGATAACATCGCCTAAAAGAAAAATGAAATTTTAAGCACATGAAAGAAGATGTGAAATTTTAAGCACTGCATCTGGCGTTGTAGAAATGTAACGTTATCATGCTGTGATGCATAGAATAAACTAGTTTTCAGTGGCGATTTGACATCCCTTAGAACAATAACTATGAATCAGATAGTATGGGGCTTTAGTTGTGGGTGTTTCATTAACTACAAATCAACGTTGATGCACAATGTTTGTAAGATGCTATCTCAATGTTATCCTCTGATGATCGTGTTTTTGATACAGGATTGCCTAAAGGTGCAAAATTTGATCCATCTCACTGGTTTGTTACTGACTCAATGGCCTTTTCGCAAACAGATATTTCACCGTCTCATGGAATACTTTTGGCTTTGATACTCCACTTTTTGTTTGGCGATCTTCTTAAATTGATTCTATCCATTTCAGGTGTTAGAAAATGGAAGTGTATCAACACTTCTTCCACATAATATTTAAGGTCTATAATATAACACTGGGATAAGAATGTGTTGAAAGCTAAACACTGACATCTTGCTGATGTCCATTGGCACAAGGAAGGTAAGACAATGCCAGTATTAGTTGATGGAAAGTACCTCGGCTGTAAGAAAATAATGGTGCTTTATATGACCACTTCGAAGGGTGGGAAGGCTTAGAAGTCTAGTTTGGTGATGCACAGCTACCACCTCATTCAGCTTACCATCTCTTCTCATCCTGTTCGATTCCCAAGACTGTCCATCATGTACCTTTCTTTTGATTGCGAGCTTTTGTACCATGGACTCTTGGACATGAGCCACCTTGTAAAGTTTATTTGTGCATAGCCCATCGAGTCTGCTTTTGGGAACATCCCCCACCATTGCCTTCTGCAACACTGATTCTCCCATGGACTATGTTCATACTGGCATTTCCTGCCAACAACAGGGGTAAGTACTAAGTAGAGCATTGGTTGCGACTTCTGGCTGCTTGAAAGAATGGTTGTACAGATGCATGTCACAGTTCTCCCAGGACATAAGTGGGAAGTCATAGTAAACTTTGATGATCTTAAGCAACAGTTTTGTTGTCCACTTATTTCATATCTGTTGGGGTTGTTTCTCCTTTTCTAGGTTGATCTTTTCTTTCGTTGGGATCCAGTGGAAACAAACGAGCTCGAAGAAGAGGAGGCTCCTGTTGCTCTTGACTATGCTACAGTTGCTGATTATGATGCTCCCTCCTCTGATAACTGGGGAGCTGATTAGTTGACCAATGGGGTGCAGGAGAGGTTCCACCTGTTTCGCTCCCTGCAGCACCTGTTCGTGCTGAATGGGGTTGCTGCTCCATGTGAGCTTTTCTTTCTGTATCTTATAATTCTTATTTATGTTCAACTAGTTATTACTAAATTTATTTGAATGAGTGATGCATTTCTATCCAGAGTTTATGCTATGTTGATTCATTCTAGTTATCATAGTCATAGCAATCAACTGTGTACAAGTTTCCTGTTAAAATAGCACTTTAGCCCTTTCTCTGTGTCCTATACCTGTCTTTTTTTTCCTCGAACTGGGCATAACTTACTATATGTTCTGATCATACTTATGGTCAAAGGGTTGGTTGTTTTTTTTATCATACTTATGAAATTTTAAGCACCTGAAAGAAGATGTGAAATTTTAAGCACTGCATCTGGCGTTGTAGAAATGTAACGTTATCATGCTGTGATGCATAGAATAAACTAGTTTTCAGTGGCGATTTGACATCCCTTAGAACAATAACTATGAATCAGACATTGTGAGCAGTTAGTTTGCTCAAATATTCATAAAAAATAACTTCAGAAATCGGCCCCGTTCTTCAACAGATTCAGGACCTCAGCGGGAGCCTCATTCAGTAAAAAATAACTTGCTGGTCCTCTCCGGCTGCAGTGTGCTCTCGTCCACGAAGGTCGCGCTCACCTTCAGGTCTGCCTCAAGGGTTGTCTCTAGCTCCAGGTAGCTATCCATCATCTCCAGATTGTCTGCATAAATTAAAATTTCAGCTTCTTGTCACACATTGAGTGCAGCTTAAAGATGAATCATCAATGGATTCTTAATTCATTGGTTTCAAGCAATCTTTACATAAATGACAAGTATCCGACATGACAAGTAACTAAATGTCTTCCGATTATGCTAAGAGATCGCTTTCTTAAATGTCAGCACCAGAGCGGCAACACATAGGACATAGCTATGTCAAAACTTGCATGGAAGGTTACTATACTTTGCATACTGCTATATGGACACGACTGATTCTAAAGTTTTAACTAGTATATCGTTGAAAATAGATCGAATATCTCACCTTATGCCCTCAGTACTATTCAGTACCACGTTCGTATTAGACGTTCCGTCAGCTTCATCATCGGACTCATCAGATGATCACTACATAGAAAATGATTTTTAGCAACGGTTCGATTTTTTTGTAGGGGCGGCTGGTGATGGAGCCGCCCCTACAGTGGCGTGCTAGGGTGCCCAGATACCAGCCGCCCCTACAAACGGAACAGCAGGGGCGGCTGGTGTTACGAGCCGCCCCTACAAATGGGGTCTGATTTGTAGGGGCGGCTCAATCACCAGCCGCCCCTGGAAATGGTATTTGTAGGGGCGGCTGGTGATTGAGCCACCCCTACAAATGGCACCGTATTTATAGCACCGATTTGTAGGGGCAGCTCAATCAACAGCCGGCCCTACAAATGCCCCCCATATAAAACAGATGCAGCTCCTTCTTCCTTCTCGGGTCACTCACTCCAACCCGTGAAAAAAAGGTGGGGAGGCCTTGGGCACCTCCCAAAAATTGCTCTACTAAGGGGGGGAAGGTTTTGGTCTCAAATCCTTTGGTGGAGAGGTTGTAGAAGGTAAGAAAATGCTATTCCAAACTTTTTTTTGAAGTTTTAATGGTTGGTTAGTGAGTAATTAGAGTTTTATTTTTCTCTCTCTTCTATGGTGCTTGAGCTATTTATGAGCAAATTAGACCCAACTTTTAAATGTACTAGGGTAAATTAGGGAGGGGAACAAGATCATACCCTTATTTGGTCCATGTTTCTTGATTTTAGTGAACCATTAGTTAGTTTTATGGATGTTTCATGTGCATGTGATCTAGATCTAGGGTTTGATTTTTTTATTAATTTCGTTTTTGTAAATTTATGTTTGATAAAATTGGACTAGGGTTTGTATGAAAGATATTGGGTAAAGTATAATTATTGCTAATTGTTGTCTTTGAAATTGTTTATTGTAATCAATAAATATGTATTTTAATTATTTATGGATAAATGGGCCATTAATTAATTTTTCTCTACCATGGTGTGTTTGTATGCTTCATGTAATTATATTAGATTTATATTCATATATATCTGAGGTATATACAATTATTCTCAAATAATTATTACTTTGATTCATTTTTATATATATCTAAATAAGTAGTCCTTTAATGTTTGTTTTGTTGTTGTTGTAAAAGATGGAGTACAGGAACTCTTGGATGTATGGTTCGTTAAGGTTCAAGGCAGGTTTTCGTGAAGAGGTGGATAAATTTATTGAAGCCGCAATGAAGCATGCAACGACATTGAAAGAGAATAAGGATACAATTATTTGCCCCTGTAAAGATTGCAAGAACCGTATGGCATGGACAGATGTGACTATCATCAGATCACATTTGATTATGCGAGGATTTGTTGAGGACTACACAGTGTGGATTCATCATGGTGAAACGGTTATTATTAACGACGAGGATGAGGAGGAATACGACGACGAAACCATAGAATCCCTGTCCCAATATTCAGCAGAGCTTGATGCACGAATGGATTTAGGTTCTATGTCACTAATCATCATGGAAGGCATGATCCAGCAAGGAAGGAAAAGCTGACTATAAAAACACTATGTGCGGTAAGTGTAACTTACTTCTTCAGTACTCCGTTACATGGCTGTCAAAAGCATTACTAAACATTTTCATATGCAAAACACACAGTGCCCCAAGCAGAAGCCTAGGAGTGTACATTGTGGATACTATATATGTTCTATGATGGGTAACACCGGTGCCTACAGGAGACACCCCTTAAGGGTAAGTTTGAACCTCTTCACCCATAGTATAAAAACTTCGTAAATGGTATGAAATACTAAACCGAAACTTGTTTTCTTGTAGTGGAGAGAAGAGAAAGGAATGAAAAGAGACCCATACAAGGATGACCAACTCTTAGAGCTCGTCGGCGACCTTTGCAACTTCATATTGGACCAGATTGTACACGTCAGAGGCGCCTACCATGACCGAGAGTCTGAGTTAGGTACAAATCCTTAGTACCAACACCTTCGTGAGACAGAAAGGCTAGCTCTAGGACGTTGATAACAATGTGTATATTTAATGATGGATTGTATATATTCATGTGAATTAGACTTGTAATTGTAGTTTATAGAATACTCTTATATTTGTAGTCGCGGTCGCGGGGTGTTCGGCAACGCGAACGCTGGTCATGGGGCGTTCAGCAACGCGAACGCGGTTCGGAACGTTGGTTGTGGGACGTTCGGCAAAGCGATTTTGAATTGAAATTTTGATTTTTTTTGTGGGAAAACGTACTGTAGGGGCGGTTCTAGATTGAACCGCCCCTACAAATACCCGTTGGTAGGGGCGGCTGGTACTACAGCCGCCCCTACAAATTGATTTGTAGGGGCGGCTGGTGTTTCCAGCCGCCCCTACAAATTGATTTGTAGAGGCGGCTGGTAATAAGAGCCGCCCCTACAAATAGATTTGTAGGGGCGGCTGGAAACACCAGCCGCCCCTACAAATCGATTTGTAGGGGCGGCCTGGGAACCGCCCCTATAAATGCATGATTTGTAGAGACCCTTGCGTAGGGGCGGCTGGGTAAACCGCCCCTACAAATGGTCTACAACCGCCCCTAGAAATGCTTTTTGACGTAGTGGATTCCATTGGCACATCCTGCATTATAGTCCATTAGATGTTAGAGCATCAGTACTTTACAAGGTCAGTTGATGGCTTACTCCAAGGAGCAGTATTTGTCAAGAGGAACCAATACTCACATCCGGGTCTTGGTCTTCATATCTGCTCACTAGGTACAAAAGACAAATCTTAGTCCCCTGTTCAGCATGAGCACACACCATTTGGTTCACGTCATCTTCTCCGACTATCTTTACAAGGTTAGTTGATGGCTTACTCCAAGAAGCAGGATTGAGGTAGTATACCTTTGAGTCGAATATGTGCCCATTATAGGTCAAAGCCCTCATGAATTTGTGGAACTTAACAGATCTGCCTTTAATTACAAAACCTCTCAAATCTGCTCGAATGTCGTACTTCTCTAGATCAGAATAAAGCTCCTCCAATTTGAAAACCTTAAATCTCATAGCCAAATACTGCATGTAGGGATTACACGAATAAGAATCATTTGAGCACAACGAGTTCTTACACAAAAAAATGTACGAAAATTATATATACCGGTGCACAGTAGTTGTCCACTGCCATGTCGAAGTACCAACGTGGCATACAAATCATATCATCTGGTACCTTAAAGTCCTAACAATAGAGGGTTTAAGATCACTGTCTATATAGTAAAAATTTTAAATTAAAAGAGTACCGTGGTTATCTCGACATTCAAGTTGTCAGTCAGACCCTTCAACTTTGAGCAGTCATTCTGCAACCCTTCCAATTATGACCTTGCCTGATTACTCAAGGAATCAATTGTTTGTTGTTGTGTCTTCATGTTCTCATCATATTCTTGACGGGTCTTTTGTAAGACTTCATCTGCAATAGCACGTTCTTTTGATATCATGTGGGCAAAGAGATCACGCTGATCATTTAGCGCTTTCTTCAGCTGGGCAACCTGTTCTTTTTCAATTCTTTTGGCAAAGGCAGCAAGCTCTTCCTCTTCCACTTTGTCCAGCTAGTCACGATCAAATGATATGTCCGTGTCAGTTTGATGTTGCTGTTTCATCTTCTTGATGTCAGCTTTGGTACGGTCAAGCTTGATCTTCAAATACTCATTGTTGTGGACCTTCTTAAGTTCGGTAGCCTTCTCCTTGAACTCTTGCAGGGACCTCCGAACTTGTTCCATGACACCTATGAATTTATAAAGTAACACCCAGTCAAAATGCCGTAAGTTGGAGAATAAAATATAATTAGAATCTTACGATTTCAGATATCCAAGCAATCTTTGCACTTGCACATTTACAATGCAGTAAGTTCTGAGCAACCAGTCAATCAAATCATTTTCACATGAAAAACACAGCACTCAAGAATGCAATTCATAAAATTATCCCATATATGAGAGGTAGTAAAGGAGACAGTAGTCTAGTTGGACTATATCTGCCCTTCCTTAGACACATTACATACTACAGGTACAGGTGAAGTTCTTACTGTTAACTCTACAAGCAGTCAACGACGATGAGAAAAAGAATGTTGGCAATCAAAAGCATGTGTACATTCCCGTTTAACTCTCATACTGTACTGCCGGACAACCTTAACTGTCACCACCATATCCTTTCAGCAGCTTTCTCCTTATAGTCCAACTATTTTTTTCCTGCAACCTGCTACTTCTAACAGTTTTGGCTATAGCCACAGATCATTGAAGATATTTATCAGTATTGTATTCGGTGCAAACTTGAAACATGAAAGCACAACATATATGATTTAATTCCCAAAGTTTATCTTTTCGCTTTTCCTGCATGTCCTGAGAAGTAGAACAGTGACATGTTGATTAATAGATCAATTGCAGTGTGTAACATATACAGCTAAAAGCAGCTGTTCATAAGTGTCTCTACCATATAGGGATCATCAATTAGCAAGCAACATTTTCACTAAGACTGAACTGAAGGAGATGAGCTGACCTGAAAACTGTTGTGGCAGTGCCTAAGGTTTTTACGGAACAAGGTAGTGGGCAACAAAAATATATATGATGAACTAATAATAGTTTAATTACCAAATTAATTCCTGAGATGTGTAACATGTTTGCCCATTAGTAGCTTGTTTGAAATTTGAACAAAATCAAATGTTTATGGAAATTTCAACAAAACATTTCATGGATTGTTCAACAGACATTAGGAAGCAAAAAAGGTACCAGTATTTGTTAAGCAAAAAACCACATCAAAGGACAAATGATGCTTGAGGGATCAAGTAATCATAAGGAAGCTTGCTAGTGAGCCCAGACTCACAATTGCTCTATTGTTCTGCACAGGCTAGCCTACCTATCAGCTAACCTGGACATCAGCACATGTTCTAAAACAACAACCTTATGTTTGTATGCATTTAGGAACTAGGAACCTGCCAAGGTGTGACAGAAACAAGCTCCACCATAGAGATATTATAAACATTTCAGCTTTAGGCAAACTTTATACAACACCTGCAAACCAAATTGCAGAGAGCAACCAATCTTGCAATAGTACAATATACTATGCAAACATTTATTAAACAATCCAATCAACTATTGGCTTCAGTTGCTTAAATGCTTAATGCCTGTACTATACGGATTGGATTGCAAGGTCTAAAGAAAATTGAAGTTGTCAGTTGAGATCAAACAAACACAGCCAGGCCATACGTGGCCTAGGTAGCCGATGCTGGGCGTGGTGGTGATTGATCGAGCTGTGCAAAAAAATTCAAATAAATTCATTTATAGCTGCAGCGGATCTTCTACGGGAGATCCATTTGATATGTGAATTTAGCAAAATAAGGAACAACCAAATGGGACTGCTGGACAATTGGACATATTGATTGAATAAACCACAGGATCAAAATCGCTATGAACACAAGTGAGTGGACATGTAACACAATGTTCTAGACAATCCCATTACATGAAATTGAAAGAATGTCAATCAACAGAATGCTCACCTCGCAATGAAGGTCGTGGAAGGGTTCTCGTGGCCGGCGACGCGGTGAAGGTGGAGATCAGCGGCGGCGGCGGCGGGTCGACCTGCTGGCAGCGGCTATGGCGGCGCGCGGGCTAGGGCTAGGTCTCCTGGCGGTCCCTTTAGGGATGAAAAGTGGCGGCGCGGAGCTCTGAGCCTACTCTTTATAAGGGGCGGGCGCGGGGAACCTCGGGGGGCACGTTCGAGGGAATCGGGCGGCGGTGGCTACGCCCGGTTGATGCGGCGCAGCGGGGCACGTTCGAAGGAGGGGAGGGGTAGTGGGCTTTGGCCTAGAGGCAAAATAGAGGGGAGTAGGGGAGAACCGCTCTGTGTCCGTCTCCAGGGAAGGAGGCGACACTGTGCGTGGACCCGCTGACACGCGGGCCTCGCAGGTCAGTGGCAGGGGCGCGGGCATAGGGTGCTGGGCCTGTTATTGCTGATGGGCTGCTGCCTGCTGGGCTTCGGCCCAAGCAAGGGAAAGGGCTTCTGACGAATCAGGTTTTGAAATATTCCTAGCATTTATGAGTTTTGAAATACAGCTTTGAACTTGATTTTGAAATAAACTTTTAAAAACTCTATTTATTTTATAAATACATCAAAATTTTGATTCGAAGTTACGTCGAATTTTATAAATTCAATCTTCACAACAATAAAAATTTATGCAAAAGCATGAATGCAACATCCCTCAATTTAAAATTTTTAAATTTATTTAAAGTTCCCATTTTGCACATTTTGAAATACTAAACCTCAAACTAAATATTGGAAAATTTTAGTAAATTCATAAGATCAATTATTTTTTCAATGAAAACTATTCACAACCCAAAATAGAAATTCGACGTCCTACGGTCAACGCGGCTTTGATAGGGTATGCTAGACTAGTGGACTCCTTGTCCTTAAACAAAATTTGACTGTACTTTTTGAAAAGCAAAAGTTAGCTTGCACGTACTGACTGAGTGGAGTAAAAGGCCTAACGTGAAAGGAAGTGAATCGATCACTCTCATGTCTCGCCAGAGTGAACCACTAGCCATAATATGCTACGAAACTAAGCCGCCACTGTCACGTGTCGTCCGAGTGGACTAACAGGCTAATAACACATTAACAAAGTCAACCGACCACTCTCATGTATCGTGTGAGTAGGTAGACTAGTACTCGTAGCACGACAGCTACTCAACCTAACACGATAGAAACTAAGCCGTCCTTCTTATGTGTAGTTCGAGTGGACTAATAGGCTAACACGATAAGAAATCCATCAGATCACTCTCATGTCTTGTCTGAGTGTAGTCGTAGTCCTACCACGACAGCAACTCAACCTACACTCTCGTGCCTCATCTGATCAGTGGACTGATAGGCCTAACATGAACGAAAGTGAATCGATCACTCCGACATGTACTAATAGGCCTAACATGATACAAAGTGAACCAATGGTTCTCATGTCTTGTCTGAGTGGAGTAATAATCGTAAACCATGGTAATAAATTAAGTTCAACCGAGCACTCTAACCACATGTTACCAAGTGAACCGTATGAGTGCGTATGTCACGTGTTAGTAAAAAACATGTACCCTATTTTGGGTTGTGAATAACTAAACAAAATAAAGTATTTAATAATTTTCCTAAAATTATCTATTTTTTTGGAGATTGGTTTGCAAAAAAAATTAAAATCAATGGTTTGCAACAAAAAAAAATTGGTGCCATGGGCCAGCGACAGCTAGGTCAGGTTCGACCACAAATAGGGCCCTACCAGGCCGCGCCAGCCCAATTAGCCCGGTATATAGCTGACTCCCCGGTCGAGCCCGAGCGTGCGGCCCAAGGCCCACTATGCCCTAGCGCCCAGTTGCGCCGCTCGGCTGCCAAACACGGGGGTAACTGGAAACGGGGTTTGAAGCCACGAGGGCGTCTAGCTCGGTCAACTGAGGAATGGGAGTTCGGACAAGGTAATGACCACCTGGCCCCATGTGGCAGTGGAAAGGAGAGAGGGAGGGCTGCGGTTGGTTTGCTGGGCCGGGTAGTGGGCTGTGGCCCAGAACGAAAATAGAGGGGAGTGCGAGAGCGGTGGAGAAGGAAGTCAGCTACATGCCTGGTTTAGTCCCACCTCGCTTGCATATCAATCAAAAGCACAGCTTAAAAGCGCAGGCAAACTAGCCAGTTCGAACACCTGTACTACACTGCCTATGCTCTTAAACGTTTGTTACCTGTGCTAATTGGGCCGGCGCGGCCTGGTTGGGCTCCCTTGGAGGTTGAGCTTGACCTAGCCGTTGCTGGCCCTTAGCACCAATTTTTTTTTCAAACCATCCATTTTGCAATTGAAGTCCCTCTTGAAAACCTTTTTTTTCAAACCATTTATTTTGTAATTGATTTTTTTGTATCTTCCGGTACTGATTTGTAATATAAAGTCAGACCTTAAAATAAAGAAACTCGGATTCACACATAAAAAACACATGGATAGAGTGATCGGTTCAACCTATAAGTGCACTCGGATGACACATAAGAGTGATCGGTTCACTTCCTATCATGTTAGGTTAACGGTCTATCAGTCCACTAATCAAACGAGCCGCGAGAATGTAGGTTCAGTACTTGTCGTCCTACGAGCACTAGTCTAGCTACTCAGAGGAGACATGAGAGTGATCGGTTGACTTTGTTATCGTGCTATTAGCCTGTTAGTCCACTCGGACGACACGTGATAGTGACGGATTAGTTTGTATCACGTTAAGGCTAGTGGTTCACTCTGTCCAGACGTGAGAGTGATTGATTCACTTCCATTCACTTTAGGCCTTTTACTCCACTCAGTCAGTACGTGCAAACTAACTTTTCATCGCAACCCTACGTTAGGCCTTTTATGAATTTACTAAAGTATTCCAATATTTAGTTAGAGGTTTAGTATTTCAAAATGAGCAAAATGGGAACTTTAGATAAATTTAAAAATTTTAAATTGAGGGATGTTGCATTCATGCCTTTGCATAAATTTGTATTGTTGTCAAAATTGAATTTATAAAATTCTACGTAAGTTTGAATCAAATTTTTGATCTATTTATAAAATAATTAGATTTTGTTAAATTTTATTTCAAAATCAAGTTCAAAGTTGTATTTCAAAACTAAAAAATTATTAGGAATATTTCAAAGCCTGATTCGTCAAAAGCCCTTTCCCTCTCTTGGTCCGAAGCCCAGCAGGCAGCAGCCCATCAGCAACAACAGGCCAGCCCCGCAACAACAGGCGATGTGGCCCCGCGCCCTGTGCCCGCGCCCTGTGCGCTGACATGCAGGGCCCGCGTGTCAGCAGCTCCACGCACAGTGTCGCCTCCTTCCCTGGAGACGGACACAGAGCGGCAACTTCTTCCCAACTCCCGGCGATATGCCTCTGGGCCAAAGCCCACTACCCCTCCCCTCCATCGAACGTGCCTCGCCGCGCCGCATCAACCGAGCATAGCCACCGCCGCCCGATCCCCTCGATCATGGCCCCCGAGGTTCCCCGCGCCCGCCCCTATAAACAGTATGCCCAGAGCATCGTGCCGCCACCTTAGAACCCTAAAGGGGCCGCTCGGAGTCGTAGCCTTAGCCCTAGCCCTAGCCCGCCGCCGACCGGAGCTTGACGCGCCACCACCGCTGATCTCCGCCTTCACCGCGTCGCCGGCCACATCCACGCTGTCTAGAGATGAATCCAGGAAAATCATCGGCTGAGAAGAAGAAGATGAAGACGAGAAAATCCACGGCTCTGAAGAAGAGCGCCGAAAGGTGCTTGGCCCCTGACTGCGTGAACGGAGTCTCTCCATGCCTCTCCCCGAGAGGGAGAGACGGCTTCAGCTGCTGCAACTGCTGGAACTAGAATCGCGGTCGTCGCAATGCTTGCGTGAACGGAGGATGTGATCTTCCTATCAAAAGGCCCAGGTCACCCAACGAGGTATGTCTGTGGAACGACGAATTTTTAGAGATCTGTTTGTAGTTGAATTGGAAACACCTATGCCTGTTTGTTTCTATGCAATCGAGTCCATAGCTCATGCATGCATATTTCTATGCAATTTTTTTTCAAGTGCTAATGAGTGTTTGGTCTGGTTCCACGAGGGATAGATGCATTGGCTCTTTTATATGATCCATTATATTTCAGGTGTGCAATCATGAATTCTGCCCTGACGACAGCCGATGCAATAAGTATCTATGCCGCAACTGCAAGAACAATGTCTCTCCGTGCCTAAATCCTGTCGGTGGCATCGACGACCGGTTGGCGTGGTGCTGCAACTGCTGGAGCCATGAGATCCGTAGATGCTTGAATGGGTGTCAGGACTGGAGTGATGAGGAGGACGTGTCAGACCACTAGGTATCTTCTTGCACGGTTGCATGTAATTTGTACTACACAACCCACTTCATTTGACATGTATTATTTTTGGCATGTATTATTTTTGACAGATTCCATACTTACACGATGACACAGCCCTTAATTGAAAATCGGTCTTACTGAGTATGGGCTGTTAATAGACAAAAGAAGGTCGATGCCATGAAAAACAGCCTCGAGCACCAAGGAAAGATGATAGACGACATGTCTAAGATTATCAGGGATCTCAGAAGGAAGGTCGAAGCCAACCTTGGCAAGATTTAAAAACCATGCCAATATATTGTAGTTTTATTGTAGTTCGAATAGAGTGATTTCTTGAACTATTTTGCCAAGTCGACACTATGTATTTTTTACTTGAATTACCAATGAGATCGTATTAGCCTGAGATCGTATCAGCATGAGATTTTATCAATATCATCTGAAGCTTATGGTCTTCTTTATGTGAATTCAGTGCTAATAATCCTGTGCCAAATTATCTTATGCTTATGGTCTCCTTTATTATGTGAAGAGCTCTAAGAACGTAGAAGTTAAATGAGTAGAACTCCGGCACTGAATTTTTCTTTCTATTGTTGTTTGAACCGACCATAGACTCGGCCAGTGTGATGTCTGAACTGAATGATGGTTCTGATTCTTCTAAATATCTGCACTTCCTTGCTTCCAGAGTATAGCGTTGATGATTTTGGCCCCTAAGCGCAGCACGCGAACAGCCGGGGGTGTCTGCATGAGTCAATGATTGGTTCTAGAGTGAAGTTGATAGGGTAAACTAGACCATTAGTGCATTGAAATTGACGCAAGCCATGAAATTGAAATTGACACGAGCCATCTAAATTGACGCCAGGTCACTGCGGCGATACTGGCAATAACAGGAAGTATTTGCAATACTGGCAATATCAGGAAATATTTGCTTTTGATACGCCATATGAGTTGTTCACAGCAATGCCATGTCATCATCCTTAGCTTCCCAAATAGAAATTAGCAACAAAAATGACTTTTACATAAGCATTTTGATTCCTGACCTCAATTCAAGGATAACCTAACATAGTATACATAGAGATAACACAAGTTCAGAAGCCGTTGCTAATTAAAGGATAACATAAGCATCTTGGAGCTCTAACGTTCGCTATCTTTGTAGTCATCTCTCGAGTCGTGAAAAGCGTAGATCAACTACTTCACATCTTCTGCCTCATCACTTTCCAAACCCTGTAGTAGCAAGAGACAGTTAGGCAGTGCTGTCAGCACAAATCAAATATCAGCAGAGATGTTGCAATCCTAAAGAAACAAGATCAGTAAGATCAGTTTAAATAAGTCGACATGCAGTCGCACATATCCATGATCAGTAAGATGTTGCAATCCTAAAGAAACAAAGTGTGACCTCAATCACAGTACCAGCTCATGGCCATGATCAACCATATAGCCATGATCAACCATGTTGCAATCCAAAACATGACTCAACTACTAGGCAAAGATTTAGAATAATTCATTCTGTGAGCGTTTAGCATTCCCTTCATCTGCTATCATCTGCTGGTTCAGACTAGCAGCCATGGCCTCAAGCCCTTGAAAGTGGCACTAGTACCTGTTGGTTCAGATGACCTGAAAAATAAACAAACATTAGCAGATGTCACTTAATTCTCTGTTTTATCCATGTGCAAGCTATAATGCAGTATCCCAAAAAAGAGATAGAAAGTGGTGTAGAAGTGTTGTGCTTAGCTTTTAATGTTGTACAAGTGTTACCAGACAAAACAAGACTAAAACCGGCCTCACTTTATAGTTTTATAATCGCTATCACCACCGATCATTTAAGCAAAGGCAACTAGCTCTGAAATGCCAAAGTAACTACTCCTATGTCCTTGACACTAAATGACAAAATATCAGCCCCTTCTACAAGGGAAAACTTCTCTTAAAATTTGCAATGATTAAAAAAGAAGCTGACTGCTCCTTCCATTGAAGCAGATATGGTGGATGTGAGTTCTGTCAGGACACAAATAATAGACATCATGTACCAGAAAGGAAAATCTAACCAAGACAATTGCTGCACTAAACCATTTGCCTATCCAAAGAAATGCATGTTGCAGATCTGAACAGGTATTCATCCTTACAAATAAAAATCATCAATGCATATACTCACACTAGCTTTGCCGCTATACCATCAGGTTAGTTAAGTTAAATATAAGCAAAGCCTTCTTAAACAGGTAGTGCTCCAAAGCTTTTGAAGCTAATATAGAGAAAAACTTGCCTAGAAGAACAGAAATGCAAGCACTAATGTGTTGAATGACATGTCAATCCTGCCCAATGTTACAAATGCTCCAACCAAGCCACCAGAAATTCTGCAAACTATGAAAGTCAAAGTTGAACCGGCTGACAGAACTATAGTTGTATCAGTAGCTCTTCATACTTCTTTTCACAAAACTCAAAATTACACATGATGGCTGTGTCAAACTAAAAACCTAAGTCCAAGAACATTTAATTCAAGCTCATATCTGCAAATGAGATTTGTCAATAAATAATTCACTAACTAAAGAGAGCATACTTGACAGTTTCTAACCTAGTACACGAAAACCATCAATCCTGTAAGACCATACCCCTTTTGCCAATTGGAAACAAGCACTGTATGCTATGATGAACACACAATTGCAAGTGATTTGTATGAACTACTCTAGTAGTTACGATATTCTCTGAACTAAGAATCCAAAGACATGAACTTGCAGCAGCGAGAAACCAACCTGGGTAACGCCTACGCCGGGTAAAGTGCGCGAGAAGCGCGCAATGAGGTCAGCCGCGAGGGGCGCGCCGCCGCAGTTCACCACCGAGAGCGTGGCCACGTGGGCGGCAGCGCCCGCGTCCGCTTCCTTGGCGGTGCGCACGATGGCCAGCAGCGCCGGCGACGCCAGCGCGAGGCGCGTGACGCCGAACCTGCCCATGGCAGATAGCATCGTGGCGGTGTCGAACCTGCCCCTGGTCGTGTGCAGCACGCCAGCACTAGCGTCGGTGTCGGCGCCGGCGCCTCCTCCTCATGGCGCGCTTGGATCTAGGTTTCATGGCCCCCATCCTCTCCTGCCTCCTCTTGCTCCACCATGGACGAACGCCGAGGGCGGCGCCCGAGCGGAGTACGGCGAGGAGGAGGGCGACACCCGAGCGGATGACGGCGAGGAGGAACGAGGGGTAGGGGTGGCCCGTTGCCCTGCGCCCGGCCTCCTCCCATCGGCGGCGGCGGCGGCTCGCAGGAGGGCGGCGGTGGAACCCTAGAAGAAGTAAACGACATATTCATTTAACTAACTATACTAATTGTATTATCCATCCTAACTATATTACTCAAAACATTATTTTTGCATTTATAGAGTTACCGTTTTACCCTTTATAAAAAAACTACGAGAATGGAATTACCGCCCAGTCCTAATCCCCACATTTACGGAGGTAATGGAAGGCGATTTTTGCGCATATGGCCCACCGATCATAGACACAACAATCGCCTCCCGTTGCCTCCGTCCCATTGCCTCCCGTTGCCTCCTACCTTTGTTGCTGTCGGATTGGCCGCTCTCCGTCAATGTCAGCCATCGAATTTTTCCCCAATTATTGTAAAAAAATTCTTCTCATTAATTAATTGTGTGTTATTGCTCTTGATCGGCTTTTTAACAAAAATTGCACAATGAAATGTTTATACCCTAAGTAAATTCACTTGTATGTAGTATTCTCAGTTGCATTTATTGATTCTTGGATGTTATGATAGGAAGTAGAAGTGAAAATGTGCACCCCTGACCCTTCATGCGCTGTGTCTGTAATTGATTACTTAAGTACAATAAAATATATTGACTCAAAATTATTTACGTATGTTTTTTTAGTATAATGTCGAGTGCAATAAAAATATAATGATGTAAATAAAAAATTATAGCTTTAAAGACAAAACAACACATACATGTTAAGACTTTGGATAACGCTATACCTTTTCTTCTGTTGCAACGTACGAACATTTTTGTTAGTATATATAAGGGCACTTCCAATGCAGAAACCACTATAGTTTCTATGGACATTAATTATATTGCCACCTAAGCGTTTTTGTTGATGTGGCAAGGTAGTTATTAAAGAGAGAGACAAAAAATCATATAAACCGGGTCTAAGTTAGAAACCATGTCTACACGAGAACCAAGACATAAAATGGTGATGTGATTGATAGAGAATAGAGAGAGAATGTATGTGATTGGATAGAAAATTGTACTGTAAAAACTATCCATTGGGATTATGATTTTTATATACAGTGTCTATAGAAATTAATATGTATAGAAACTACCACGGTTCATAATCGCACGTGGCGTCGTGCGTGGCGGGCATGCTTGCGGTGAACTCCGCGCCGCGTACGGCGTACTTGCACAGCTTTCAAGGGCTGGCTGTCCCGTGACTGTGACTGTGAGGCTGTGCCTGCAGTCAGCGTGCGAGCGTGTGCATGTGAAGCGTCCACTTCATAGAAACTTCGTCGGTGATCCATCCAGCTACCTCTGCTCAGCTCAGCTGCTGCCGTGTGCATGGTTTTTCAAACAGTGACAAGCACCGCGACAACCCAACAGCTCCAGATAGCTACCTCGTCGTCGTCCTTCCTCTCGACGTCGTCTTCCTCGTCCTCTCCTCTTCGATATATATGTACACGCCGCACGGACACACTTTGGCTTGTCGTCGAGCTCGACCGATCCATCAGTTCCACTTCCATCGTGGCGCCCACCGACACCGATCACACAGCTAGCGAAGCCATCAAGACGCACGAACATAGAGATCGATCGTACGTGACGACGACGGCGATATCAATGGCGCCGACGACGAAGACCGTGCCGCCGCCGGCGAGCTCGGCTAGGCCGCTAGCAGTGGCTTGGCACGTGCGGTCCCCGAGCGTGCCGTGCCACACGCACCCGCTGCTGGCGGACGTGGACGACCAGCTCCTGGCGCTGCGGTCGTGGACGTCCCACCCGGGGCCCAAGTACCCGCTATCACTGGCGCACGTGCGCGCGCTCCTCTGCGTGCTGGATGAGCTGCTGCGCCTCCCGCTGGCGCAGGCCGCTTTGTCCCGCGCCGCCGGCACCGCCGACTCCGACGGCCTGCTGGACGGCTTCCTCGTCCTGGCCGACGCCTTCGGCACGTTCCTTGCGGCGCTGGTGGCGCTCCGGCAGCACGCGGCCGAGCTCCGCGCCGCCGTGCGCAGACGCGACGGCGCCAAGCTGGCCTCGGCCGCGCGCGCAGCCGCAGGCCGGGAGGGAGCTCGAGCAGCTCGCCGCCGCCGTGGCACGCGAGGCTGCCAAGTGCGCGCGCCCTGCTGTTGCCACCTCCACCACCGGCGGCGGCATGGGCGGCGGCGCGCACGCGGAGGCTGAGGTCGCGAGGGCGGTCAACGAGGCCGTCAAGGATACCGCGGCGGCCGCCGCGGCCGTGTTCCTCGAGGTCGGCGCCGTCGCTGACGCCACGGCGGCGCTGGCGTCGCCGGCCTCGTCTTGGCCCAAGAAGAGCCGGCTGCTGCCGCTGTCCAGGAGCAGGCAGAGGTCGGTGATGGGTGACGGTGAGGAGCGGCGGGAGGGTGCGGCGCTGGAGAAGCTGCAGGAGCTGGAGCAGTGCGTGAGGGAGCTGGAGAGCGAGAGCGAGAAGGTGTTCAGGAGCCTCGTGCAGACCAGGGTTTCCTTGCTCAACATTCACGCCAACATTTTAGTGACAGCTTGGTGTGAAATGAGTTAAGGTTGATGCATCATGCTGCACACGACCTGAACAAAACCAAATAAAGTTGTATGATTATTATTAAGAGGTTAGTATTTTTTTAGGCTGCGATCATCAGTGTTCATGCACGAGCCAATGCAATACGTGCTTGTACTGTATGTGATTACAGCGGTGAGACATTAATAACATTGGGTTCTTTTTTTGGCAAAATAAAGAGTCACTACTAGAGAACAGACTTTAGAACGATGTCCCAATTTAGCATTAGCCTCGGCATTTTTTGCCCCCGGGACTAAAGGACCCTTTAGTCCCGGTTGGTAATACCAACCGGGACTAAAGGTCCCTGCCCAACGGTCGTCCGCGGGGCAGGGATCTTTAGTCCCGGCTGGTATTACCAACCGGGACTAAATCTTTTAGTCCCGGTTTGGGTGATGCCCCAGGAATAAAGATTAATCTTTAGTCCCGGTTTGGACCCCTAACCGGGACTAATTATCCCGGCCTATAATTCTGCTCAATTCTTCCTCTTGACATTGATGGCGGTGATGGGGAGAAGACACTAGGAGAAACAGAGAAGACATTTATTCAATGGCGCAAACGCTTCATCATCATTCCTGGGGCGCCACCGCTTCCCCTACCTCACCCTAGGTACGAATGAAAGTGAATGAAATATTATTTTCCATTAATTTTCTATTGGCTTCAAAAATAATTGACACACAAATTGTTTTTATAGCAGGGTCTCTCCCCAGCCTAGCCTAATCATTCATTCTCCATCTCATCACAGCGTCGCGGGGGGCGAGACGACTTCATCCCCACGGCGATCGCCAACTCCTACACCGGCCCCATCGCCTCCACAACGATCTCCAACTCCTACACCGGCCCCACCGCCTCCACAACGATCTCCAACGTCTCCACGCCGGTCTCCACCAACACCGGCCTCATCGCCTCCACGCCGATCTCCAACACCGCCCCCACCCCCTCCACAGCGACGCACTACAAAGACGTCTAAGGTCCCGGCGGCAAAGAAGACCCCGAGAAAAAGAGTTATTTCTTAAGAAATACTTCCTGAAAAGACTGATGAGCAAATAGCAGCTGAAGAAGACAAAAAAGTAAAAGATTTTTTTATAGATATCAAAAACAAGAGTCAAGCGAAGCTTAAGGAGAAGCCGTACTTTTACATACCACGAGATGTGCTGAGGCAGAAGGTCGATGCTCACAAGAAAAAGATGATTGAACTTCGTAAGCCTTCGCCACTATCAGACTATGACCGCTCCCTCGTGAAGTCACATGATGCAGATAAGAAAAGGAAAAGAGCATCAGGGAAGGATGTCCCACAGCTCGGACAACAGAACCAACCAATGCAAAATCTTGTTGTTGCTAATGAATATGGTTCCAACATAGAAGTCTATCGACCAGACAACTCTGGAGAAGTGTCGGTTCAAGCCCTTAATGCTTTTTTTAAAGATACTGGTTTAACCTTGGATCAATTGACGGGCAAAGCTCCAATCCAGAACCTGAAAGTTGATACCTGGAAGACTTATAAATATGGCAAAAGTCTGTACAACCCTGCGGCTCTGAATGAATTGGGTACGCAAATGTACTTGCTCAACAAGTGGTACATGCAGGCGTGTGGCAGGGGTGAGCAGTGGATCTTTGTCAGATTTAGAGACCATCATTACTTCCGTGGCGATGACATCTTACATATTAGTTTTAAAGAATTGCATCAACTATTCCACTTGGACGCTCTGGACAAATCAATCATTAGCTCCTTTTGTTTGTAAGTGATTCTTACTTTTATTTAATAAACTCACTTCCATGCGTACGTGTATATAATTATCCTCACATGTAATTTATATTTATATATAGATTTCAGATGTCAGAGCTCCAAAGAATACAAGACACCAGTGTTGACTTCATTGATCCTTATATCGTATTCAAAACCGATATTATTGTCAAGGACCACTGGGTATCTGAAGCACAGACGAATATCATGAAGTTCTTCGTGAAGCAGCACGACAAGACAACAATACTTTTCCCGTACAACTTTGAGTAAGTGTTAATAATAATGTAGTCTACACATTTTATGTAATATCAATACAACTTATATGCATGTACGTGTGTATAAACCAATGCAGGTTTCACTGGATACTCATTGTCATTGAGTTAAACTCAAGTCAGTTAGTAATCTTGGACTCATTGAGAAAAGAGCGAGCACAATACCAAGATATGATAGACATTATCCAGGGGTAATTTCGATCTCTCGCGCACAACTATTATTGAATAGACTTTGCCATAATTTATTAACGATCGTACATTATTGGTCGCACAGGGTTCGGAAAGAGTTTATTCGGCAACACCGTAAGGATTGCAAGGCACCACTTAATGTAGTTGAAATACCAGTAAGTAGTACTATATATACTTCCCCACATGTTTAATTACTATATCGTACTTCAATTTACGTGTGAGATGATGAGAATAATCTTCTTCTCGTACAGTGGTGTTTGCGGCAGGAACCAGGTAATAACTTGTGTGGATACTACGTTTGTGAATTATCACTGCATACATAAGAAGAACTCCTGAAGATGTCCTCAGAGTATGTATATATCATTTTTTATTTATTTTTAAATGAATATATATATTTATATATATATATGTATTAATACTTTTTCTTTTATTTCAAATGCAAGATTGAATGGTTGAAACGAAGGGTCATGCAAAAAGACCATCTGAAAGCAGTTCAAGAGTCAATAGCATGATATCTTCTAGAAAAAGTGCTAAATCCCAACGTCGAGTTCTACTTTGATCTAAGGAACTAATGATGTAAATTAAATGTTTATTGATATCGTTATTTTCGAGAACAAGATTATGAAAGTGTTGTATATATACATATATATCTATAATATATATAGTTTCATACTTTATTCGAATAATGCTCGAGATGAGAATTAGATGTATTTATATGCGTGCGTGTATTTATATTAGCAGCGTAGAATACGTACATAAAAACATATTATATATTAAACAAATATGTGTAACTGAACTGAAAACAAATTAAACAAAAAAAAAAGAAAAAGAAAAGGAACCTTTAGTCCCGGTTGGGGTTACCAACCGGGACTAAAGGGTGAACCTTTAGTCCCGGTTGGGGTTACCAATCGGGACTAAAGGGTGCGCCAGGTTTGCTCAGCTGGAGGGCCTTTAGTCCCGGTTGGTAACACCAACCGGGACTAAAGGTCCCTCTTTAGTCCCGGCTTTATGACCCGGGACTGAAGGTTCCACCTTTAGTCCCGGGATCGTTGTCCCGGCGCGGTAACCGGGACTAAAGGCCGTTACCTCCCGGGACAAAGTCCATTCTGTAGTAGTGAGTATTGATCAATGCTTACGCCAAATACTCTCTGTTTCATATAGCCACTACCCTATTTCACAAAAAGGAATAATCTTTAATTCGGCCTCGCATAAGTTGTGCACTCAGCCAAACAAAAATTGAAATTTCAGCCTTTGACAAAAAAAAACTAAAAATAGACAATATTTTGAGCACAAAGCACAAATTCAAACAACAAAAACCTAAGCATTGAGGCTATTAGAAGGCAACCACCCATGATTGGCAAAAAATTTCATGGCCCAACTTCACTTCACAATTGGCCTAACACTCTTATTTTGTAATTGGGTCCAAAAACTTTGAAAAGAATAAATTCTTTTTTTTTGTCAAATACAACATCATTTCTACTCAACCAAATAGACCAGCATACTGCACTCACCCCACCCAAATTTGGAGACACGACTTTATTAGCGCTATTGTTTGCAGCCAATCCCCAAATAAATTAGCTACATTATGTGGCAGTTGTAAGCCAAAAGCAAGACTTGAGGTGCTCTCCAAATGAATATAGAGACATGGTAGTCCAAAATAAATGTTGGATAGTTTCCTTGTTATCGAAACAACAATTTTCACTAACTTTCCAACGTCTTTTGATTAAATTGTCCTTGATTAAAATAACACATTTATTTAAGAACCAGGTAAAGATCTTAATTAAGTTTCCACATGAATTCATTTGGAGGCATCAAATTTTGATTCATAATTTGGAGGCATCATTGAAAAGACCATTTTTGGTAGCACCCCATTTCAAAGAATCTTGTTGGTCATCAAGTCGTACAAACGCAACTTTCACAACTAGCCCATTCCATTTAGTTGACTTATCTCCCATTAGATACCTACGAAAGGAGATCAATATTGAGGGGTACAGAACTAAAGACATGTCACACTATAGCATGATTCTTCCTAGTAATGTTATATGAGATGGATATATATGATTTTTGAGGAAAAAGTTAACCAACCATTTATCCTCCCAAAGACGTAAGCCACTTGGGCCTGTAAACTTATGCAGGCCTGTCTTTGTGTTTCTCTCTAAACTCTTCAGAAGTTCTAGGGACAGCTCCGTCCTAGGTTAAGCTCCTTAATTAGCAGGAAGCTTATCATGCAAACGACGATTATATGTATATATATTACTCCATCCATCCCAAAATAAGTGTCGTTCTTGTTTTCTGAGGAGGCAAATGATTTTAACTTTGACCAAATATTTTAAAAAATATTAATATTTATAATACATAATTAATATCATTAGATAATTTATTGAATATATTTTTATAATAAGATATAAATGTTGCTAATATTATAGTGATATACTTATTTTGGAGCGCAGGGAGACTATGTCCTGCACCCATTGTTACATCCTGGACTGCGTGCATGCGTGCATATAGAGTTGTACATCAATCTGTGCGTGAGGCTACGCTGCTTCCGCTTCCACACGCGCATACAAAAATACAGTACAACACGAGTAGTCAAGCATTCATACGGTGTAAAACGTGCGCAAGTCAATTTTCTCCTTCTCGGAGGTAATAAGCTTCCACGAAAAAAATCATTCTGTAAGGCACGCCCCCAACCCTAGCCCCCCCGACCCCTATGGCCCCTTGCCCGCCCCCACCGCCGGTCGCCTCCCCTCCCTACCTCCCGCTCCTTTTCCCCACCCCCGCGAGCGCGCGCGGGCGCTGGCAAGCCACCGCCGCCCCCATCCGCGTCGAGCTCGCGGCCAACGCCGTCGACTACCTCTCCGCCGCCGTTGGCCGCCTCCCACGGGCCGCCCACGCCGGATCCCGCCACCGAGGACGCTACAGACGGCCTGCCGAGCGGTTGCCTCCACACCAACACCGGCGCCCTCTTCCGTTCGTGTGCGGCTGGTGAACTCGACCCGCTGCCGGCGGCCGGCCACCCTCGGGCTCGCCCACCGCCGGCGGCCAGTCCCTACCGCCCAGGCTCGCCCGCGCCGCCTTCGATGACGGGAGCCGCCGTCGGGGCCATCACTGGGCCTGCACCCACCGGATTCGGGGCTGGGATGCCTCCACGTGCTCCCTCATGGGCCGCACCGCCGCCAACGTCGGGCACCGCCGTCGCGGCCGCCACCGAGGCCACCCCCGCCGGATCCGGCACCGAGGCGGCTCCGCAGGCTCCATCAACGCCCTCGCCGCGGCGGCCGCCACCACCGACGGAGGCTGCCTCCCCGCCGCCGCCGGATGCTGCCCTGGGCACTCACGCGCGATGCCGATGCACGTGGCGCTCGCGGGCCAGCTGTCCGGCCGCTGCCGAGCGAGACCCTCCGCCGCCTCTAGCCTCGCCGGCGGCAGCGTCGGCGTTGGCCGCCACGGCCGACCCGCACGCGGATCTGATGGCATGCTGCTCATCCCCGCCTCTGGGCGGCCTCGACGGCGCTGGAAGCTCCTTCACCCTCTCACCTGACACGGCGCCTTTCCACCTAGGTTGTTCCTCTAGTGGGCGCACGAAGAGCCGTCGCTGGACGGACGATGACGGCGATGAGTCCGACGACGACAACCCTACCACCTACCTCGACGCCGTTCATCGTCTGACAAAGCCGATAGATGTGTCCCCACCGCGCGCCCAGGCTCGTCCGGTCATGACTCGGGGCCGTGGCGTCGTGGATGCTAGATGGCAGGGACCGGGGCGAAGATGGAGGAGACACAGTCGGCCACGCCCCCAGCTGGTGCACGGCCTGACTGCTCGGCCATTGGATGGCCATATCCCTGCCCGGCAATGACTTGGTCGCCGTGGAAGGGTCTTCGCCCCCAACGCCGATGGGTGGCGGGAGGTCCTCCCACGGCAGGAGACACAACATGCGACCACCTCGGTTGAGCATCACCAAAAGTAGCTCTCGCAGGATCCCCGCAGAGCTTTGCGACAGATGCTTTAACTATCTCTCCTACTCGCACCGTGTCGCAACTTGCCGGTTGCCATGACGTTGCCTGCGCTGCCACGGCTACCGCCACCTCGCTAAGGACTGCAGGTGGCCCAGGTCTACGAAGTCGGCGATGAAGGGTGGCAACTTGCCATGACACTCTGCTCGTGGTGGCCCTCCGACCTCCCAACCACTCGTCTGTCCGAGCTCAGATGGGGCCGTGCTTGAGGCCATGGGGGGTGCCGACGGCACCTGCCGACGACGACGCCACTGACACCGCCGGCGTAAGCCGGCGGGGGACATCAGCAAGGGTGTGCCTGTCGACAACACCTCGTCTTCTTGTGCTACACTTTGCTTCCTTGAGCCAGATCCGCTGGCATTGGCGTTGTGTGGGAGCACGGGACCTCCCGCATGGGTCGTCTCGTTCGACCCGATGTTGGAGGAGCTTGCCGCCTCGTTCGTCGTGAGCCGGCCAATGAGAGCAGCAACACCTGAGTGCCTGCCTACTCAGACGGTAGCCCCTCAGGAGGTTGAAGCACCACTGGTGGACACCTGTTCTCCGGCGACGGCTGCTCAGTGGACTACGGACTTATCTCTGATGTCGTCAGTGCAGGGGTCGCCGTAGCTCACGCCACCACGAGCGGGACCACCTGACGTCGCAGATGGCTGCACCACCCCTAGCGACGCGACGCCCATGCCACGCGAAGCTGCCCGACGTCTCGCTCGGTTCATTGAGGAGATGCAACTCAAGCGAATGTCGCATTTGATCGCCAGCCCACCAAGGCAGCAGATGGCAACCACAAGGCAACCCCTGCCAAAAAGGAGTAGACGGATTGCCGCTCAGCCGCTGGCGCATATTCCGACCTCTAGGGGGGCGAGATGCTCCTCATGCAGAGGATGGGCTTTGCACCGTCGCAGCTCTAATTTCATCCGTGTCCAAGCGAGCATACGAGGACTTATTTCAGGGAACTTGACGTCAAGCGAAGTGGAAGCTCTGGACGAGCTGTTCCCGGCGACCAATGCTAGGACTGGTTGAAGACTCTTCTCGGATGATGGAGCAGGGTCGCGCGGCTAGCAGCGGAGACCGTAGGTTTCTACGCTGCTCTTAGTTCGGTGATTTACTTTTATGTAATATCGAAGTTCGAAACCGTCTGCCAGAAAGGTCCAATTACAACTGTAAGACCTCCTAAAGCGCTCATTAGAAATATGTCGTGTGTATGGTTAAACTCTTCTTCTTAATTATAATGATACGTAAATTTTTTGCGTATTCGAGAAAAAAAACATGTGCAGTTACAATGACACGCTGTCCAAGTCTCCATGCACCAAGCAATATTGCTATTGCCATTTAAAAAAAAATCTGAACAAGTGATATGTTTTGCTCTGATACTTGCAGTCCTGGCCTGGGACTGGGACGTGGGAGGGAGCTAGCAGTTGAAACCTGCACATGGGGAGAGCAAGGAGACAAATAGATTTTTTTTAAGACTCAGGAGAGAAATAGCTCTTTTTTTTAGCAACAGGAGAGAAATAGCTAACGCAGCCAAAACAAAAAAAGAGAATACATCTCGGCTTGGCATGTTAATCAGGCCCAGATTAGTGTATGTTGTATTTGCGCTCTTGGGCCATGACAGGCCCTAACCTCCTCTCAAAAGCCCATTCAATCGTTTGCCCACAAATTGCGGGCCGGTCAATCGGACATTCCCATCAGCCTACGGCCATCACATATTGTAGAGCGTATGTTTTTTTTCCGGAACACTCGTCGCTATGAACGAGCACATCACTTTCCACTCAGAACAATAGCATCATTAAATCAAAAAATAAATCTAGTATCACGTAAAATCGAGACTTAAATTTGGATGACTAAGTTACACCCCAAGGATCTTAATCAGCTGTCGCTCGAGATTGCTTGTTTAGAGTTAAAGGGAAAAACAAAGATGAAACCATCTTATTAACATAAGATCGGTCACACACCTAAAGGGCAAGTACGTCTGGATCGCTTGAGGGTCATAGGGACAGCTCGAGGATCGATACACACTACTGCATAACGATTTTGTAGGGGCGGCTCCAAACCATTTCTGCATACGGTTTGGTCAGCCGCCCATATGACCCCGTCTCTACAAATCGACGATTTGTATAGACGGTTCACCAGCCACCCCTACAAATCGGTTTGCGGGAGCGGCTGATTATTTATAGGGGCGGCTGACCGTTTTCTAAAATTTACAAATTTGGGTAAAAAAATAGCAAAAAACACGCACTTTGTGGCCGCATGGTTCAAAACCACGACCTCAGCCTCACGCGTTCTCTCCTCTTAGCAGTACAACTCACACTCAATTGTATCCATATTAGATAGTCCTTCCGCTATATAATGCTCAAACGAATTTAAAACAAGTGTTAGGGACTCTAGACGAAATCAAATGGAAAAGTGGTCAACTGCAAATTTCTATAACTTTTTTATATCTACAACTTTCATTTTTGTTGTTTCTTCATCCGAGATTGTTTGAAATTTTTTAATTTCAAATGTTGGAAATGTAGACGTAATTATCCTCAACTAGATGGTTTCAAGTAAAAAATGTCAACTACAAAGTTGTATAACTTTTTGAGATCTGCAACTTTCGTTGTTCCTCCTTTCGAGGTCGTTTGAAAAAATTGAATTTCAAATACAAGAAATTCAAACGTAGTTTTCCTTGACAAAATGATTTTAAATTAAAAAGTTGTCAACTACAAAGTTCTATAACTTTCCGAAATCTATAACTTTTGTTTTTGGTTTTTTCTCCATCCGAGGTTGTTCAAAAAATTCAAATTTTAAATTTGAGAAATTCAAACATAGTTTTCTTTGACAAGATGATTTGAAATGAAAAAGTTGTCAACTACAAGGTCTATAACTTTTTGAGATCTACAACTTTTGTGTTTAGTTGTTTCTCCATCCGAGGTCGTTTGAAAAATTCAAATTTTAGTACTTAATTTTTACGGATCGACGTCCATTTGTAGGTGGCGGCTGGATTTAGAACCGCTCTTACAAATAGAGCCATTTGTATGGACGGCTGATAACACCAGCTGCCGCCCCTACAAATATATTTGTAGGAACGACTCATGTAGGGAACCATTCGTGGGGCAGTTTTAGATTGAGCCGCTCCTAAAAAAGAGGCATAGCTACAAATCCTTTTTGTAGTAGTGTCACAAGAGGGCCATGCAAACCTTAGAACGTTTCACCATTTCTTTATGGTTGGACCAAAAATATTAATCGGGCATACAAAAGAAAAAGAAAAAACAATTACTTGATAAATCGGATGAGTTAGACAAAAAGGCCAAATTGTTACAGCTTGATGATGAAGAACTAAATCTAAGTATATGTTAAACGAAAGGTTAGCCCAACTTCCTAGTGCAGACCAGGGTTTCCTTGCTCAACATTCTTTTTTTTTCGCGACCGTGCTTTGGCACATATTTCATTTAAGAGGGAGTAGAAAGTTTGTTACAGGACACTCGCCTTGCTGCAGGATCAGTAACGAGGATTACCTGCCTGTTGCCGTTAGCAGTTACTTCATCCGGTTTCCTAAAGGACGTAAGGTTGTCTTAAATTAAATATTTTAAACTTTAACTACAAATAAATTCTCTTAGGTTAAATTTGAAAAAATAAAAGTGATGTAAGTAAATTTCTTAACGGTCAAAGTTGTTTTTACCGTGTTGCTGTCCAAAACGATATCCTTTGAGAAACCGGAGGGAGTAATCTTTAGGGCAATATTACATACAACAGTTTTGCGACCAACATGCATGCTCAAGCTAAAGCAGCAGAAGCAACGACACTAGCTTCCCGTAACGGGCATCCTTACGCCCGGACGTCCGGCGCGAGCGGTGTGTCCGGATGCCACTCCTCTTCCCAAACCGCCCGACTCCTGCAGAAACGAATCCCAAAACGCTCGCCCTCACGTAATGGAATGGAATAGGATCCAGACGTCGCTCCCCTCCCCAACGCACCCCGTTCCCCCACCGCGCCCCTGTCCCAAATAGCACGAAATACTTCAAGTGCAATATCGCAAACATATGGAAAAATATGTAGTGCAACATCGGAATATAAATACTGTAACATCGCAAAAATATGTAGTGCAACATTGAAAAACATGTACTGCAACGTCAGAAAAATATATACTGCAACAACAAAAAATATGTACTGCAACATAAAAAATTATGTACTGCAACATCGCAAAAATATGTAGTGTAACATCGAAAAAACATGTACTATAACATCGAAAAAATATATACTGCAACATCCAAAATTATGTGCTGCAACATAAAAAATTATATAATGCAACATCTCAAATAGTAGTACTGCAACATCGCAAAAGCATCTGTTGCAACGACCCAAAAATTATATTGCAACATTCGAAAATCATATGTTGCAACATAAAAAAAACCATTGCAATACGGGAGAAACAACAAAAAAAAAGCGTACAAAACAGCCCCTGACCCATCACCTTAGAGCTTGCCAGAGGGAGGAGGGAATAGGACCCAGAGCTCGCTAGGACCCTAAAAGCATCTAGGCCGCTAGTTGGGGTTCGGTGATTAATGACAATACAAGATTACTATGACTAACGTGTGTTTTGCAGAGGCAATTAAGTTAGGTCATGGTAATGGAGATCGATTGGGCAATCAAAGTTGTCATGCCCCTACGATGGAAATCGTTACAGTTTTCAAAGGATGGACGACAAGGTTAAGGATGACTAGTTCTAAGTGTCGATTGGAGTCGGAGAGACACTTAGAGTAGTTTAGGACTTTGTTTTTCCTTTGGCCGTACTATTAAGGGGGGTATGGACGGGTAGCTTGACCTAGTTGAGTCTAGTGAGTTAGGTGTGGTGCACACTTGTTAAAACTAGTTCTAGGTAGCTCCTACGAATGCCTAAGATCCTTTGGAGCAAACTTCATTCACATTTGATCGAGAGTTGGAAGTGAATGGAGGGTCAAATGCTGACCGGACGCTGGCCCCGGTGCGACCGGACGCTGGCCGCAGGGTCCGGTCAGTTCATTTGATCAGCAGTCTGTGTTCGGTGCGACCGGACGCTGGAGAGGTCAAGTGACCGGACGCTGAAAGACAGCGTCCGGTCGACTCCAGTAAGGTTCAAGAGACGGGAATCTACGACCGGACATGTCCGGTCAGTACTGATCGGACCTTGAGGGTTCAGCGTCCGGTCGAGTCCAGTAAGGTTCCAGTAAGGGTTTAATGCGACCGGACGCGTCCGGTCAGTGGTGACCGGACCCTACCAGCGTCCGGTCAACACATTTTCACTGGTTCGCGGGTTGAACTGATCGGAGCGTCCGGTCAGTACGACCGGAGCGTCCGGTCACCCCACAGAAGCTCATAACGGTTCATTTTTCAGGCTGCCTTATAAATAGAAGCTCCACTTGTGTGTGGAGTCACTTTTGCTCATTCCAACAGCTGAGAAACACGTTTGTGAGTGCCAAGAAGAGCAAGGTCCTAGTGAGTTGATTGAGATTTGAGAATCCAAGAGTATCCTCATTAGTGAATCAAGAGTAGCCAAGTGTGCATCCATCTTCTCATTAGGCTTCGCGTGGTCAAGTGAGAGTTTGTGCTTGTTACTCTTGGTGATCGCCATCACCTAGACAGCTTGGTGGTGATTGGGAGCTTGGTGTTCACCCGGCAGAGCTTGTGGGTGACCCAACTTAAGTTGTGAGCAGTTTTGGGTGATTCGCCGCGACGGAGTGTCGAAGAATCAACCCGTAGAGAGCACTTGATCCTTGCGCGGATCAAGGGGGAGCTACACCCTTGCGCGGGTGCTTCAACGAGGACTAGTGGGGAGTGGCGACTCTCCGATACCTCGGCAAAACATCGCCGCGTTCCTCTCTCTCTATTTACTTTGAGCATTTACTTTGAGTATTTACTTTGAGCAATTCAATACTTGTCTTTATATTCATAGAATTGACATGCTAGAGTAAGTTTGGAACATAGGTTGCAAGTCCGTTGTGCTTTAGTTTGATAGAAACACTTTTCTAGGCACAAGAGGTTAATTGGGCTATCCGTAGGATTTGATTATTGCAAGAAAATTTAGAATTAGCCCAATTCACCCCCCTCTTGGGCATCTTGATCCTTTCAATTGGTATCAGAGCCTCGTGCTCACGTTTTTAAGCTTAACCGCTTAGAGCAAGATGTCTCACGGGGATGGACCTCCTCCTATCTTTGAGGGAGATGACTTTCCATATTGGAAAATTCGCATGGAGGCGTACTTAGAAGCTCTAGACGTTGGTATTCTTAGAGCCGCCTCACAAGGCTTTCCAAAACCTCGGGATGCTACTAACCTACAAGGCGATGAGGTTAACTATGAAAATGGAATGCAAAGGTTCGAAACACCATCTTTAGAGGCCTTTGCAAAGATGTGTTTAACCGTGTAAGGAACCACAAAGACGCCCATGCACTATGGTCGGATGTTTGTGCGCTCCATGAGGGAACCAAGAGTGAGCGTGAGGAACGCTATCATCTTGTGATTAAAAAGCTAAATTCTTTTGAGATGCTTCCCAAAGAAAGTGCTAATGAGATGTATTCTCGTTTAAATGTTCTTGTAGAGGAAGTCAATGGGCTTGGACTTACTCAAATGTCACCATCCGACGTTGTGAGAAAGATCTTGAGTGTCCTCCCCATTGACAAATATGGCCATATTGTGACCGTGCTACATCAAGGTGATCTTTCCGCCACTACACTGACACAAATCTTGGGGAAGATCAATGCTCATGAGATGTACATGCACATCACGCCACAAGACGGCTCATCCTCTACAAAGAAGAAAGAGAAGGACTTAGCATTCAAAGCTAGCCAAGATAAGGGCAAAGCAAGACTTGAGTATGAGAGCTCAAGTGATGAAGATGATGAAGAAAGTCTTGCTCTCATGGTGAAGAAGACCGCCAAGATGCTAAAGAAGCTAAACAAGAGTGGCATCAAGTTTGACGGCAAAAAGAAGAAGTTCTTCACTAGCTCAAGAAGAAAGCCAATCTCCAAGATGGATTGCTACAATTGTGGCGAACTTGGCCATCTAGCTCATCAATGCACAAAGCCCAAGAAAGACAAGTTCAAGAACAAGAACAAGGGCAAGAAAGATGACTCAAGCAATGAAGATGAAGATGAGAAGAAAAAGAACAAGCCATACAAGAAGAGAGATGGCAAAAAGAGAGACTTTCACAAGAAGAAGAAGAGTGGAAAGGCCTACATCGTTGGTGATTGGCTCACGGACATTGATTCATCAAGTGGATCATCCGATGATGATAGTGACAATGAGAAGGTGGCCGCCATTGCTATTGATCTTGCATCTTCACCGCCACCGTCACCATCATCCTCTACACACCTATACCTTATGGCCAAGGGTGAACACAAGGTAACTAAGAGTGATGATAGTAGTGATGATGAGCAAGCTAGTGATGATGATAGCGATAGCGATGATGATGATTCACCTACATATGATGATCTTGTCAAAATACTAAGAAAATACACTAAGATCATTAAAAAGAGTAGAGCTACAAATGAAAAGCTTGATGCTAAAAATGATTCACTCTTAGCTAAGTGTGATACATTGGAAAAGGCTAATGATGAGCTTAGAGAAACTAATGATGCTATATCATCCAAACTCAAGGAGCTCAAATCTTCCAAGAAAGAGCTTAAAGATAAACATGATAAACTTGAGTGGGTGCACAATGAACTCATCACTAGCCACAACAAGCTAAAAGATGAATACACTACTCTTAAGATTAATCATGATACTCTTGTTATTGCTCAAGAATTTTTACCAAATGAGCCACATGATGCTACTAACAATGTTGTCAAGATTGATATAGCTACTTCATGTGATGATTTAATTGATGAGAGCATTGAGCATGGATCTAGTAGCAAAGGCAAACAAGTAGTTTTGTGCAATGACTATGATGAGTATGTCAAGCTCAAGAGTGATAATGAGAAGTTCATGAAAGATCTTGAAGAGATGAAAAGCCACAACATCATTGTGCTAGAAACTCTTGATCATGACAAAGAGTTGATCCTTGAGAATGAGAAGCTCAAAGAAGAAAACAAGAAGCTCAAGGAAGAAAAGAACAATGATGTTCTTAAGGAAGAGAACAAGAAGCTCAAGATGGAGAAAGAACATCTCAGGGTGGGATTGAGCAAGTTTGCTAGAGGCAAGCATCTCCAAAGTGAGCTACTCATGAACACCGTCATGAAGATGGATAGAAGTGGCATTAGATATGTGGCAAGTATAGAGAAGAAGAAGGCTCAAGTTCAACAACAATAATCAAAGCCAAAGCCAACGCCAAAGAGATGTTTTGAGTATGGACAAGAAGGCCACTTTGCTCATGAGTGTCAAACTCCACCGCCACAACCCTTGCCCAAGCATGCTAGACCCTTTGCCTTCAATGCTCACTACATGCTTAGAAAGGACTCTAGTGGAAAGATGAAAGTCATGTTCTTAGGTCTCCCTAACAAGAATAGGCCTAAAAAGATTTGGGTGGCTAAGTCACTTGTTGAGAAGGTGAAGGGCCCTCAACAAGTTTGGATTCCTAAAGCTTGAATCTCTTGTGTGTAGGTGAACTACAAGACCGGTGGAAGTCATTGGGTTATTGATAGTGGTTGCACTCAACATATGACCGGTGATCCTCGTATGTTCACCTCACTAGATGAAGAGGTAGATGGACAAGAGAAAATAACATTTGGAGATAACTCAAAGGGCAAGGTTAAAGGATTGGGCAAAGTGGCAATATCAAATGATCATTCCATCTCCAATGTGCTCTATGTTGCTTCATTGAGCTTCAACTTGCTATCCGTTGGGCAATTGTGTGATCTTGGCTTCCAATGCTTGTTCACCGAGAAGGAGGTTGTTGTATCTAAGGTAGATGACAATCAAGTGATATTCAATGGATTTAGATACAACAACTTATATCTAGTTGACTTCACCTCCGAAGATGCAAATTTGAAGACTTGCCTATTCACCAAAACAACACTTGGGTGGCTATGGCATAGAAGACTTGCTCATGTTGGGATGAGCTCACTCAAGAAGCTTATGAAGAATGATTTGGTGAGAGGATTGAAGGATGTGAAGTTTGAGAAGGACAAGCTTTGTAGTGCATGTCAAGCCGGCAAGCAAGTTGCAAACACTCATCCAACCAAAGCTTTCATGTCAACCACAAGAGTGCTAGACCTCCTACACATGGATTTATTTGGACCAACAACATACAAGAGTTTGGGAGGGAATCTCTATTGTCTTGTGATTGTGGATGACTATTCAAGGTATACATGGGTGTTCTTCCTTCATGACAAATCCGAAGTTGCATCTTGCTTCAAGAAGTTTGCCAAGAGAGCTCAAAATGAATTTGAAGTGAAGCTCAAAAAGATTAGAAGTAACAATGGGAAAGAATTTGACAACACAAACATTGAAGCCTATTGTGATGAAGTTGGGATCAAGCATGAAGTCTCCGCAACTTATACTCCTCAACAAAATGGTGTAGTTGAGAGGAAGAACCGGACTTTGATCACTCTTGCAAGAACAATGCTAGATGAGTACAACACCCCCGAAGCTCTATGGGCGGAAGCAATCAACACCGCATGCTATGCATCAAACCGCCTATTCCTTCAAAAGTTCCTTGGCAAGACACCTTATGAATTGCTCAATGGGAAGAAGCCGGGCGTCTCCTTCTTTAGGGTGTTTGGTTGCAAATGCTACATCTACAAGAAGCGGCAACACCTAGGAAAGTTTCAAAGACGTTGTGATATTGGTTTTCTTGTTGGTTACTCATCGAAATCCAAAGCATATAGAGTATTTAATCATGCCACCGGCTTGGTTGAAGAAACATATGATGTGGAATTTGATGAATCTAACGGCTCCCAAGGAGCACATGAGAATCTTGATGATGTACGTGATGAACCATTGAGGGAGGCCATGAAGAATATTCTGGTGGGAGACATCAAGCCAAAAGATGATGAAGATGATGTACAAGTCATTAACCAACCCTCTTCATCAAGTGTGCCACAAGATGGTGAAAAAGATGGGAGAGTGGAAAATGAAGATACTCATATCTCCCATGAGCAAATGGTGGTACAAGCACAAGATGTTGATGCTCCACAACCTCCTCCCCAAGTGGTCAATAGAAGAAATACACCTCTCCTACAAGATCATCCACAATATCTCATCATAGGGTGTCCATCAAAGGGTGTAATGACTCGATCTCAAAAACTTACTTCATTTATTGCTCATCACTCTTTTGTCTCTTGCTATGAGCCTACCAAGGTAGAAGAAGCTCTAAAAGATCCGGATTGGATCAATGCCATGCATGAAGAGTTGAACAACTTCACTCGCAATGAAGTTTGGACCCTTGAAGAGCGACCAAAAGGTGCAAGAGTCATTGGAACGAAGTGGGTGTTCCGCAACAAGCAAGATGATCAAGGTGTTGTTGTGAGGAACAAGGCAAGACTAGTTGCAAAGGGGTTCTCTCAAGTTGAAGGTTTGGATTTTGGAGAGACCTTTGCACCGGTTGCAAGATTAGAAGCCATCCGTATCCTACTTGCATATGCATCACATCATGAAATGAAACTATATCAAATGAATGTGAAAAGTGCATTTTTAAATGGCTTTATTAATGAACTAGTCTATGTTGATCAACCTCCCATGTTTGAAGACCCTAGATATCCTAATCATGTTTATAGGTTGTCCAAGGCACTATATGGGCTTAAGCAAGCCCCAAGAGCTTGGTATGAACGCCTTCGGGACTTCCTCATTGAGAAGGGCTTCACCATTGGGAAGGTCGACACCACACTATTCACCAAGAAGCTTGATGGGCATATCTTCATTTGTCAAGTATATGTTGATGATATCATCTTTGGATCATCAAATGAAGACTCATGCAAAGAATTTGGTGAATTGATGTCAAAGGAGTTCGAGATGTCCATGATTGGTGAGCTTACATTCTTTCTTGGTTTTCAAGTCAAGCAAATGAAAGAAGGCATCTTCATCTCTCAAGAGAAATACACAAAAGATCTTCTCAAGAGATTCAAGATGGATGAATGTAAGCCAATCAAGACACCAATGCCTACCAATGGACATCTCGACCTAGATGAGGGAGGTAACCCGGTTGATCAAACTCTCTACCGTTCTATGATTGGTAGCTTGTTATATTTAACCGCATCTAGGCCCGACATCATGTTTAGTGTGTGTATGTGTGCTAGATTTTAAGCTAGTCCTAAGGAAACACATTTAATTGCCCTAAAAAGAATCCTTAGGTATCTTAAGCACACACCAAGCATTGGCCTTTGGTATCCCAAAGGAGCTATATTTGAATTAATTGGCTATTCCGATTCGGATTACGCCGGATGCAAAGTTGATAGAAAAAGCACATCCGGATGATGCCATTTGCTTGGTAGATCACTTGTGTCTTGGTCCTCCAAGAAACAAAATAGTGTGGCTTTGTCCACCGCCGAAGCGGAATACATTGCCGCGGGTGCTTGTTGTGCATAAATATTATACATGAAACAAACTTTGCTAGATTATGGTGTAGTTCTAGAAAAGGTACCTCTTTTGTGTGACAATGAAAGTGCGGTAAAACTTGCAAATAATCCGGTTCAACACTCTCGCACCAAGCACATAGATATCCGTCATCACTTTCTAAGAGATCATGTTGCTAAAAATGATATATCACTAGAAGGTGGAAGAACCGAAGATCAATTAGCGGATATCTTCACTAAACCGCTAGATGAGGCTACATTTTATAGATTGTGGAATGAGCTCAATGTGCTTGATTTTAGTAACTTAACTAAAAATTGAGCTTGTGTTGTCCCTTGCATTCATTGTGATATACAACATGTTTAATTTTTGGCAATGCATATAGGGCTTGTCTAACATGGTTAAGATAACCGCCGAAAAGCGTGTAAAGAAGCTTAACCTTGGATCAAACTTGACAAGCAACTTGATTTACTTACATAGTATTGCATATACATGGATGTTGTTTCGTCGTTTTGTTCCATTTGCCCTCTTATTGCCTATTTTCTTAAAAAGAATTATAGCCTAAGGCAAAATATTTTTGAAAAATATGAGGGTTTGAGAGAGGTCACTCACATCAGTCCCAATTGGTGTTTATTTGGATCTTATTCAAGTTGGGACTTGATTAGGAACAGGCAGCACGAAGGAACTTTGAAGATTTGCTGGAAAAGGTGCACCGAACGCTTCACCGGACGCTGTTGTCCAGCATCCGGTCAGTTCACAGGAGGTGAACCGCTGCTGAAGGAGTGACCGGACGCTGCATTTGTGCGTCCGGTCAGGAAGGGATCCAGCGTCTGGTCGTTTGGAGAAGGAACAGGCTGTACTGACCGGACCCTGCCTGCGTCCGGTCATGGACCACCGGACACGTCCGGTCCTGATTCTAGAGGAATTGGACCTCTCTAGAATCGACCGGACGCTGGGTGGTAGCGTCCGGTCGCTACCACCGGAGCGTCCGGTCAGTGGATTTTGCGCGACATCGGGACTCTTCTTCCGTTTCTTTATCTGTTGCGTTGGGGGACCTATTTAATCACCGCCGTATCCTTTTTGCCTCGCATCTCGCCGAGCCCTAGCTAGCACCGCCGCTTCCGCGCCCAAGCCACCGCGTCGCCGCAGCTCGCCGCGCCACCGCAGCCCCGTGCCGAGCCCCTTGCGCCACCGCATCCGCTAGCCTCGCTCACCACCGCGCCGCCGCAGCGGATCCCTTGGCCGAGCCTCTCCGCGCGTCTAAGCCGCTACGCATCCCCCGTGTGTGTGACCGTCGGCTCCCAGGCTCCGAGCGCCACTCAAGGCCGTTGATCCAAGCCCTAACCTTTGCCTCCTCGTTCGTTGGTAAGGCCAGACCTTTGCTCCCAAATTTGATTTGCTTGTGACCTAGATCAAATTGCAAAGCATTGATTCCAAATCATCTAGGGCCGCCGTTTCATCGAAGTGGTTCATGAACCCTAACCCTAGCTGGTTCTGAGGTTCCCCGCGTGACGTCTCACCTTTTTCTCGGATCGCCGGTTCGTCAGGTAGCTTGCCCATCGTCTCAATTTCGCACCTACATTGCTTGCTTCCTAGGTCTTTTGCATCTATTAGATATATTGTATTTATTCGTATATCCATCTATTCTATCGTGCAGCGAGTCGGTGCCGTTGAGGTTCTTGTGGCAGTTGACAGTCAACTCGGAGCCAAGCTCGCGAGTAAGGATCGAGGCCAAGCCTTGGGAGTGTCAGTTTGACAGTTGATCTTCATCAGCGGTAGTTCATCCTCTTGTCAGATCAGATGGCTCGCACCAAGAATGTTGGTGGTGGCCTAGGTGATGATGACCGGAGGCCCCCGCCTCGCAAGCCTATAGGACCGAAAGGCAAAGCAACAAAGCAAGTGACATCCAAGAAGCGCAAGTACCCCGACGCAGAGACAGCGAGAGCAGCTGCAGTCGCTGAGGCCGCAGAGCGTGCCGAGAGAGGCGGTGCCCGCAGTGGAGTTGTCATAGCAGATCAGCTGGCACCAGACACACAGGACAGACTGAGGGAGATTGAGCGACTTCATGGTAGTCCACCTGGGACTGTCATGATGGCAGGTCGTCGTCTAGCTATTGAGGAGCCTCAGCGTCAGGGGAGTCCCAGCAGGAGCCACAGCAGCAGCCCCCACCAGCAGAGCCCCAACCAACTCAGGACACTCAGGAGGGCCAGCAGGCCGAGGAGACTGAGCCGGCACCCCAGCTACGCCGCTCTGGTCATACCAGTGCTACAGTTCCACCAAGGCCAGCTACATAGCGCAGGGGTTCACGCCCACCACCCAGACCATAGGGTCCGCCTCATGTGGTACACCTCGACTTGAGGGCCGCCACAGCCAGATAGGTTCGCCAGTTGAGGTTTGTTGAGTTCGATGTGTGGTTTCCTCCAAGGAGGGATGAGAGAGCAGCAGAGGGGTTCTACATGCCACTCCAGGAGGATTTCTATAATGCCTATCTCAACAGTGGGGCAGTGTTCAGATCTTAGAGAGTCTGCAGTTTAGAGTCTATTGTGGCAGCAGCTAGAGAGCACATCCACCCCTACTTGTCATATTTGCCGGGGCTCACAGATCTGATTGGCCGGACTGGAGTATATGTACCATCTTGGGTTCGGCAGTTTTATGCTTCACTCTACGTTGATCCGCATCACAACTTCATTCACTTTGCATTCAACGGTAGAGATTACAGGGTGATGAGTTTCAGGGCTCGGGAGATACTGAGGCTATAGGATCAGCCTGTCAAATTGCATGAGGTATGTTATGGATAGCAGGAGCCTCCCAGGCGTCCTCATGGAGGGTTGGTGCCCCCTACAGATCTGGTGCGACATTGCTTCAAGGAGCCCTTTGGTGAGGGGTCGAGCAGGAACCCCAGTGACCTGACTCCTACAGCTCATGTGCTAGAGGCCATTATCAGGAGGACACTACTTCCCAGGTTGGGATACAGAGAGGGTCTGACTCGCCTACAGCTCTGGCTCCTTAATGCCCTGATGCAGCAGACCATGTTCGACATTTGGGACCTCCTTCTATCAGAGATGGAGGATACTATTGCTGAGGGCTTCAAGGATCGTAGACAGCTTCCTTATGCACATTAGGTCACTTTCTTGATGCTCAAGTGTGTGCAGGTTAGGACCCCTGAGATGGTTGCAGAGTACAAGGCTGCCACCACAGAGTTTCCCGCATATAACATGGCACAGAGGATCAGGCACCCGCTCAGCCCAGTCGTCGTCCAGATGTTCCAGAGTCAGCAGCTCAGCAGGACGAGATCATTAGAGGCATAGCCGCTATAGAGGAGGAGCAGCTTGAGGCACAGCAGGGGATGACCGAGTCCAGTGATAGTTCGGATGATGACTATCTACCGATTCCTTAGATGCCTCCACGCAGACATGATGCAGAGGCCGGCAGTTCCAGCTTAGCTCCACCAGCACCATAGACGGACCCCGCATTGATTGCCATTCTTGAGCGGATGCAGCAGGATCAGGCACGATAGGCACAGGAGACCGCTGCCAACTTCGCACAGTTCTAGGCTCGTTAGGACGAGTTCTAGAGGCAGCAGCAGCTTCTCCAGCAGCAGCAGCAGATGCATCACCAGCAGTTACTCATGCAGCAGCAGCTTATGGGATTTATGCAGCATGTAGTGACAGCACTTGGGGCCCCACTGCCACAGCCTTCGCCCCAGCTTGCTCAGCCTGCCACCACTTCGACGACTCCAGCTGTACAGCCTAGTGGGCTTCAGAGTCAGGGACAGCCTCCAGCTCAGTTTGCTTCACCTACAGTTCAGGTGTCCCAGTGGTTGTCCTCACCGGTGGTTGCCCCGCAGTTCACTCCATATCACACGGGCTTCTCACCGGAGCAGTCACCCTCGCTATTTGTGCCTGACACGTCAGTCTCCAAGAGTCTTGGAGCATCTTTCAGCGAGCTGACCGGCATGCCTACACCACCTCATATGCATATCGTCGGTCCTTCTACAGCAGCCCCAGTTGCAGTGACTACTCAGAGGCTCCCCTCGTCTGTCGCCTTGTCAGATCCTACGATAGACATTCTAGCAGCTTCATAGGCAGCACCAGCCCCAGCTCAGACCCAGACCGCTTCAGCGACACTTCCTGCTATAGAGGGTTAGTCTATTCAGAGTTTAGGGTCAGATGATGATGGTGCCCAGTTCTAGCTTGCTCCACGTACTTCAGCACCCGACTCATCCGCTGTAGCCCCGCCGACCGACCCTTAGGTTTTGGTGTTTGACGCCAAAGGGGGAGAGGGTTCGAGTATGTAGACTCAGGGGGAGCGACTTTCAGGGGGAGCTAGTTATCTAGTATTAGTCTATTATATACATTTGGAGTTTTATCTGTGTGATACACTATTACTATTATGCATTTGTGTGTTACTTTCATGCATACTATTATATCTATGTGATAGTGCTATCTACGTGATTGTGATATATGACATGTGTGCTTGCTACTTTACATTATTTATATGTCATATCACTTGTGTTATGCTCATTTGCCTTTGCTTCCGCGTTTATACTTCGATGCAAATGAGCTTTGTTACTCGTACTCATGCTTAATTCATATCCTTTGAGTACATTGTGTTGGCTTGGGTCATATAAGCTTACTAACACTTTTGTTCTTATCGACAAAAGCTTATATGAACCAAGCTCGTCAAAAACCTCACTCTTTCACATACTCGAGGTGGTATTGTCATCAATCACCAAAAAGGGGGAGATTGAAAGCATCTAGGCCCCTAGTTGGGTTTCGGTGATTAATGACAATACAAGATTACTATGACTAACGTGTGTTTTGCAGAGGCAATTAAGTTAGGTCATGGTAATGGAGATCGATTGGGCAATCAAAGTTGTCATGCCCCTACGATGGAAATCGTTTCGGTTTTCAAAGGATGGACGACAAGGTTAAGGATGACTAGTTCTAAGTGTCGATTGGAGTCGGAGAGACACTTAGAGTAGTTTAGGACTTTGTTTTTCCTTTGGCCGTACTATTAAGGAGGGTATGGATGGGTAGCTTGACCTAGTTGAGTCTAGTGAGTTAGGTGTGGTGCACACTTGTTAAAACTAGCTCTAGGTAGCTCCTACGAATGCCTAAGATCCTTTGGAGAAAACTTAATTCACATTTGATCGAGAGTTGGAAGTGAATGGAGGGTCAAATGCTGACCAGACGCTGGCCGCAGGGTCCGGTCAGTTCATTTGATCAGCAGTCTGCGTTCGGTGCGACCGGACGCTGGAGAGGTCAAGTGACCGAACGCTGAAAGGCAGCGTCCGGTCGACTCTAGTAAGGTTCCAGAGACGGGAATCTGCGACCGAACGCGTCCGGTCAGTACTGACCAGACCCTGAGGGTTCAGCGTCTGGTCGAGTCCAGTAAGGTTCTAGTAAGGGTTTAATGCGACCGGACCCTGCCAGCGTTCGGTCAACACATTTTCACTGGTTCGCGGGTTGAACTGACCGGAGCGTCCGGTCAGTACGACCGGAGCATCCGGTCACCCCGCAGAAGCTCATAACGATTCGTTTTTCAGGCTGCCTTATAAATAGAAGCTCCACTCGTGTGTGGAGTCACTTTTGCTCATTCCAACAGCTGAGAAACACATTTGTGAGTGCCAAGAAGAGCAAGGTCCTAGTGAAGTGATTGAGATTTGAGAATCCAAGTGAGTAGCCTCATTAGTGAATCAAGAGTAGCCAAGTGTGCATCCATCTTCTCATTAGGCTTCGCGTGGTCAAGTGAGAGTTCGTGCTTGTTACTCTTGGTGATCGCCATCACCTAGACGGCTTGGTGGTGATTGGGAGCTTGGTGTTCACCCGGCGGAGCTTGTGGGTGACCCAACTCAAGTTGTGAGCGGCTTTAGGTGATTCGCCGCGACGGAGTGTCGAAGAATCAACCCGTAGAGAGCACTTGATCCTTGCGCGGATCAAGGGGGAGCTACACCCTTGCACGGGTGCTCCAACGAGGACTAGTGGGGAGTGGCAACTCTCCGATACCTCAGCAAAACATCACCACGTTCCTCTCTCTCTATTTACTTTGAGCATTTACTTTGAGTATTTACTTTGAGCAATTCAATACTTGTCTTTACATTCATAGAATTGCCATGCTAGAGTAAGTTTGGAACATAGGTTGCAAGTCCGTTGTGCTTTAGTTTGATAGAAATACTTTTCTAGGCACAAGGGGTTAATTGGGCTATCCGTAGGATTTGATTATTGCAAGAAAATTTAGAATTTGCCCAATTCACCCCCCTCTTGGGCATCTTGATCCTTTCAGACCCTAACCACCGCCGTGTCCCTCAGATCCAGAGGAGGGCTCAAATCTAGAAGAGAAGGAGGGCTCAGATCCATAGAAGAACCGACCTACCTCGTCGGAGCCGCCGCGGCCGTCCTCGTCTCCGGGCAGGGGAGGGAGGGAGCGTGGGCGGGCAGGACGGTAGCGAGCTGGCGCACGGGCACGCTGTTTGCCCCAGGGGCGCAAGCAGGCCCAGAGAAGTGGCACGGTGGTGCGGCAGCGAGTGGGTGCGGGGGAAAGTGTAGGCGGAGTGGGCGCGGGGGAGCGGAGGGTCACAGGCGTGGGGGAGAGTGCGGGCAGAGTGGGCGCAAGGGAGCGGAGGGAGGGATCGGAATAGAATAGGATGTGTCCGGCGTGCGAGTCGAGGATGGACGTCCTAATAATAGAATCGTTATTATCGTTCCTCTAACCAGGTTGCGACTAGTGCCCCGCATCCTCCATGATCTTCGACAACAGCTCCAAAGGTTGCACGCTCAGTCCCCCAAAAGTTCTTGCATTGCTTCTTTCCAAATCGACCAGCCGACGAGGAAGAACAGTGAATCAAAGCCCCGGTCTAAGCTGCCTTGGGTACCGCTTTCATCTCTCGAATCCACCGAGAAAAGAAGATGTGTTCCTCGCGCGGCGTGATGATGTCCTTGCTCAACATTCACACACCAATGCTTATGCAAAATATTCTGTCTTGTATATACTACTCCTGTTCCAAAATAGAGACCGTTTTAATTTTATCATAAGCTTAAGTTTTATAGAAGATACACCAGCACCTAGAGTATCAAATTAGTTTAATGTTAAATTCACCATGAAGGATCGTTAGATCCATGTAGGCTGTAGAAAACGAATGGAAAACAACCCTACCTGCTCCCTGGTTTCACGGAAGGGCGTCCGACGCTTCGGACGCGTCTTTTCTAGGCCTGCAGGCAGCGCAGTCGCCTCCACCACAGGGGACCACACCCGCCAGCTGTGTCACCGGGAACCGCGTAGCTGCCTACCCGCTGGCATCTCCCTCCCCTCGCGCCACTTCGTGGCATCGAGCTCCATGACAGCGTCGAGCTCCGCATCGACAAGCCTCCATTCGTCCAAACAGCAAGTAGATGCTACGTTGAAAGCGCATGTTGCAAGAGTATATTTTAAGTGTTTCAGAGGTATGTTGCAAGTGTTGTATATCGATGTTGCAAAAGTAGATCGGGATGTTACACATGTTGTAATGGCTATACACGTATGTTTTAAGTGTATGTTCTGAATGCTTCAACTGTTCCAGACGTATATTGCAAGTGTTTTTATCTGGATGTTGTAAAAGTAGATCTGGATGTTGCATATACATGCATGTTGCAAGCATATGTTTCAAGTGTTTTAGGTGTTTCACACATATGTTACAAGTGTTTATCTGCATGCTGCATATGTTTGTAATGGTTTTCAAGTGTATTAAGTTGTTTTGTTTCAAGTGTTTCATCTGTCTTCTTTTATATGTTGCAACTGTTATATCTGGATGTTTTAAAAGTAGATTGGGTATTGCACATAGGATGTGCGTGGGTAGCGGCTGACGGCGTGGGCGACGTCTAGAATAGCGTGGGCCCGCTGCTAGGGCACTAGCTCACGAGCCCGACACGCTAGGGTGCTCGCTCGCTCGTTGTGCGGGCATCGTCCGGACGCTAGCACCCCGGATCGGACATCTGGGCGCTAGCAAGTCCCTGGTTGCCCACAGCCAGTTAAGTACATGTACATACATGACTCGCCAACGAACTAGCTAACTACCCTTGCTACACTTTAGGAGAACCATGGAACATGGACGACGTGCTTGCCAGTTTCTCGCTAACACAGCCAGTGCCGAGTTCATGTGCAAGACAAGGATAAAAAAAGAGTTCATGTGCAAGACAGAGCAGAACAGAGTAAGATTGAGGGCCAAACAAACCACTCATTTGGAAGTCAAAATGACCAAACTTTCAAGTTTCAACTCGTGCTTCAGCTTGATTTCCTCTATGCTGTTCCAGGTACTTAAGTAAAAAAATGTGCAACAATTTTACCACAAAGAAAACTAACAAACTTGTGCTTCAGCTTGATTTCATCGACTTCACACAGAGCTTTAGGAGGTCAGTCGTTGGAAGCAACAACATTTTGTTCCAACTCCAAAACAAAGCAGTGAACACAAACGTAACCAGGACTAACAATGCTACACATATGGATACTTCTCTTAGATTTTATTAGACTTTAATAAACATCATTTTCAGTTAATGCAGCACTTGGAGAAAAATGAAAGTTGAGAGTGAACAATTCATGAGGCTTGAAAGAGCATATAAACATCATTTGGTGCTGTCACTGACGCTGGTACAAGCTTACAACGCAGAAAGAGAGATAGCTCTATGCTGTTCCATATTTATTTTAAAAAGGGAGATAAATAAATATATATACTCAAATAGACTTGGTTTAATCCTGGTTGATTATACACGTGTGCTTTGTTCACTTACATCTTCAGAAGTCATCTGAAGCGACAACATTTCTTTCCAACACACCAACATAGATGAATACCTACAGTGACTTGTCATTGGCGGTGTATTCTGTTGCTCATCCTTCGAATAGGTCTTGCAACATCTCTTGTAGCTCTTGGGGAGCAAGTCTTGGCATTGTAATATTGTTCTCCTCTATGTAATTTGTGTAGGCTGGAATGATTTGCTCAATAATGATAGTTGTTCGCAGATTTTTCCGAACCTCAGGATCTGGGACCTTCCACCGCTTTTGAGTGATGTAAGTCTTTTGAAACTCAGACTCGAACCTAGTCAGGGGAGTAGTTTTTCCCAAGAAACGAGGAGTAGGATTGAACAAGCATAACAACACTGGAGCCCAAGAACTTGTACATAGCTCTGCATGTAGCCAACCTCGTAGCCCAGCGTCCTCCCACGCGCGCCCTGCCGCCGCACCCACAGGACACAGATCCGGCCCTAGGGCCACCAGATCCGGATGAGGGAGTCGCCCTGGGCCGCCGCAGCCGCCGCTGGCGACCCTGCCGCGCTCCATGCACTGCGGTCTCTTTCTTCTAAAAAATTTTCCTACTACCTTTTTCACAACAATTTCCTTCTTATTATCAAAACAACAATTTTCACTACTACCTTTTCAATGTCTTTTGTTTAAATTGTCCCTGATTAAAATAGCACATTTAATTAAGAACTAGATAAAGATTTTAGTTTAGTTTTCACATGAATTCATTTGGAGGCATCAAATTGTGATTCATAATATGTTTGTACATTGACTGTACCGTGAAAAAGACCATTTTTAGTAGAACCCCATTTTTTTGGGGAACGGTAGAACCCCATTTATCCTCTCAAGTGGGAGTGTCGTCTAAGTTTCATTCGCATTTAATAATCTGTCACGTACACATTTTTAATGATGTGGCACCGTATTTAAAAAGAGAGAAGAAATGAGTTTCATGGGGATAAAACTCCCTTGGCACAGTTACTAACTCGCAATGAGTTATGGAATTAAATGTTTATGAAACTATGCATCGAGAGTAATTGTTTCATTGAAGTTTCATTTTATTTTGTTTGATGTGGCATTCTTGGAAACAACGCTATGAAATTCTCCACTGAGACTGGTCTTAGGGCACTCCCAATGCTAAAAACCATTGTCGTTTCCATAGCTTCGAGACTTCACCACTGGAAACTATTCTTCCCAATGCAAGTTTGCACAAGTAGTTTCCATGGAGAAAGAAATTTAATGAATGCTTGTATGCAACATAAACAAACAAGGATCAACTGTGCCAAACTTTATGTAGCCATGATGGTATTTGAACTGATCAACTGCATCATGGAAGCAATTGTGCAAAGATACGCCATAGAATCTAGCGAGCGACATGGAGGAGATGAGCAAGATTTATAGGCCCCATTTGGTAGATCTCCCAGAGCTGATTCTCTGCAGAATCCAGCAGGAGCTCTACCAAATAGTTTTTTAGAGAGAAGTGATTCTCTGAAATGAACTAGGAGGTTGAGAGCTAAAAAATAGCTTCCCCTGATTCTGTGAATTGATTCTCCATCATGATTTCAAGAGTTTCTGCTAAAGAATCAAAGAGAATCACTTTTAGTCACATAATCACTTCTCTCAGAGAATCAATTTCCATAGAGAATCAGAATCAGATGGAGCTCTACCAAATAGGCCCATAAACTTCTAGCAACATTGCGCAGTCATTCAATAATTATTCAAATTAAAAAACTTCAACATCCATGTCCACCGTGCCGCTGAACGGAGCCACTGCTGCATGAATGGCCTCCTCGCCGAGGTCTTGCTACCCACTGCATCCACGTTGCGAGATGGCACTGGTGGTCACACGAGTCATTGCTTCGCCGGAGAGGCACCAGGAGACGTGAACCCCGGGATGGTTCGTAGGAGTAGGGCCGTGTGAAAGCTCTAGTTTGGTTTTGGTGAATTGATGAAACCCTAAGTGCTAACCTAGTTTATCAAGTAATCATGAGATAGGTAGCACATTCCAAGTGGTGAAGCAAATGAAGATCATGACATGATGATGGTGAAGCCATGGTGACGATCAAGTGCTTGGACTTGACAAGAAGAAAGAGAAAAACAAAAGGCTCAAGGCAAAGGTATAAATGGTAGGAGCCATTTTGTTTTGGTGATTAAGACACTTAGTGAGTGTGATCACATTTAGAATTGATAGCCATACTATTAAGAGGGTGAAACTCGTATCGAAATGCGGTTATCAAAGTGCCACTAGATGATTTAACTCATTGCATATGCATTTAGGATCTAGTGGAGTGCTAACACCCTTGAAAATGTTTATGAAAATATGCTAACACATGTGCACAAGGTGATACACTTGGTGGTTGGCACATTTGAGCAAGGGTTAGGAACTTCACCGGCGGAGTGCCCGCCCGTAGAGTGCGGACAGTCTGATGGTGCCACCGGCGCCCTATACAGAAAAGACGAAGGTCACTGTAAGTGTCCGGACACTGGCCTCGGTTGGACCGACGCGTCCGGTCAGCAGACGCTGGGTCACTTAGTGACCGAACGCTGGAGGGTTGCGTCTGGTCCTACTGACGTGGTAGCACATAGGGGAGACGCCGAGTGACCAGGCGCTGGGTGAGTCCGGTCGAGCATGACCGTACGTGTCCGGTCATGATTTCTCGCTTCTAAATGCTTACTGGAAACGACCGAATGCTGAGGTCCAGCGTCCGGTCACTTCACAGCAGCGCGTCCGGTCTTCATTTGACCGTTGGGATTAGGCGCTCAGTATTTGAAGAAAGGGGACATGTGGCGTGCATCGCACGACCGGACGCTGGGTCCTACGTCCGGTCAATATGATCGGAGCGTTCGGTCACCCCGTGTTGTGCCCAGTGAAGGGGTACAACGGCTCTATTTCATGGGGGCTTCTATTTAAGCCCCATGGCCGGCTCTAGCTCACTCTCTTGGCCATTTGCATTGATATAGCAACCTTGTGAGCTTAGCCAAAGCCCTCCCACTCATTTCCATCATAGATTAAACATCTTTGTGAGATTGGGAGAGAATCCAAGTGCATTGCTTAAGTGTTTGCATCTAGAGGCACTTGGCGTTCGTGTTTCGCTGTGGGATTTGCTTGTTACTCTTGGTGGTTGCCGCCACCTAGACGGCTTGGAGCAGCGAGGATCATCGAGTGGAGGTTGGTGATTGTCTCCGGCTCCGATCGTGGTGATTGTGAGGGGTTCTTGATTTTTCCCCGGCGGAGAGCCAAAAGGTACTCTAGTGGATTGCTCGTGGCTTATGTGATCCTCATCTTGTGTTGGTTGTGTGGCACCCTATTGAGGGTTTGGCATGTGATGCCAATTAGAGCGTGAACCTCCAAGTGAGTGAATCGCCACAATGAGGACTAGCTTGCCGGCAAGCAAGTAAGCCTCGGTAAAAATCATTTTGTCATCATTTGATTCTGAGGTGATTGGTCTTCATTGGTATTCATTCTTGTGATTGATTGGTTCACTCCTCGACACGGCGGTGTAAACAAATTGCTCACTCTCTTTACATTACCGCAAACTAGTTGTCAAGCTCTTTAGTGTGGCTAGTTGTGAGAGCTTGTTAGTTTGGTTAGTGTGGCTCTTTAGTTAGCCTTTGAGAGCACACTAACTTAGTGTAGTGACATAGCTATTGTGTGGATAGAAACTATATAAACTAGAATTGTGGTAGGTGGCTTGCATTTTTAGTAGGCTAGTGCAACACTTCTTCGCCTCATAATTGTCTAACCGGTTTGTTAAGTGTTGTTGTAGAAATTTTTAATAGGCTATTCACCCCCCTCTAGCCATTAGGACCTTTCACCGTGCTCATCGGCGTCGCGACCATGCTACTCACGGTGGCGGGCGTGCCGACGAGCGAGGTCCGCGGTGGTGCGTGAGGCCTGAGTTGCGTCGGCGAGTGAGGTCCATGGCGGCGTGAGGGAGGCTCCACGGCGGCGCAAGGACCCGTGGCAGCGCGCGAGGGAGGCTCCATGGTGGTGGCACGCTGACGAGTGAGGTCCATAGTGAGCCAGCAGGCTTGGTGTGCGTAAGGCTTCGCACATGGGATCCTCGATCGAAGATGGAAACCATGCCCTTCTCGCCCAACGCGACCTCGGATCGATTCAATTGCATCATTGCGCGTGAAAGACACCACTCTAAGATAAAAACTGTTTCTTTGTTTTCTGCTCTCTCTTCGCAAAAAAAAGTTAGGCTCTATGTTGTCGGTAGCTGGCACGCCGATTGGGACTATCGGCTCATGGTGCGCCGACAAGTCTGACTTGTCCTTTTTTCAACTCATTCAAATCAATTAGCATGCCGACTTGTTTATCCTATTGCCACTAATCCAAATCCCAAGAGGCTTATTCCACGGATATGCTATTCTAATGTGATGTATATATAATATTCTTAATCAAGGACGATGCGTTGAAAATTGAAGCATGGTAAATCAGTACATTTTATTTTTCTTTTATCGATCTAGAATAATGTTACGTGGAGCTCAAAAAATATTTAAGCTTATTAAGTAGATGTTAAAAATTCTAGAAAAAATCAAATAACGTTGTGGTTAGAAAAGTAGTATTTTATCTACTAATTTAGAGTAAGGATCGACTAAGGATAATTGTTAGTCAGAGTTAAAAATTAGCTAGCTGGGTAGATTTCTTCTAGTGAAATCTATCCACCTGAGTAAGTCCTCAACTTAAGTTGAGTGCTCATAATTTTTTGGATTTATTTAAGAATTTAACGATGTTACTATTTCAGTGCTTGAGTGAACGGAGAGCTCCTTGATTGCCAGCCCACCCCCACTACCTGCAAAGGCTGCAAGCACGCTCGAACCAGGATAAATCTTGTCTTGATTGTTAACGAAGGAAGTTTGACGCATCGACCATTTAATATATGCCGTGGTTATGAACCCACAACACATGTGACCCATATCGTTTAGGCCCTAAATGATGAATTATCCGGTTGTACCATTTAAACTATTAAAAACTATCTAAACATAATCAAGTCAAAACATGGTTAAATGAGCTCAGAGACCTTTTAATTTACTATTTATTTGATAGAAGGATTATAACTACCATATTTGGAACTTGACGGAGGTATCGGCTCAAGGAATACAGGGGCGTTGATGGCTAGTTGCCTAGGGTCACCGTGAACTTGGGTTCAGATACAGATCGAGGGCTCCCCACCCCTCATTATATAGTCCAGGGGTGAAGTTATAGATAGAGTCCCAATCATTGCATAAATAGCTTAACACAAGTTCAAATTATCTTTCAAGACTGCAAAAGTTATTATATATGTCAACTCTGAATTTTTTTAACATCTTTTTTTAGAATTACATAGTACAACATAGTCGCTCACAACGCACGCACACTCACACCAATGAATACATGCACGTAAACCCTAACCCTATGAGCTTCTTCGAAGACTGGCCGACAAAACCTCGAGATTGACGAAGTTACCACAGACGCCTCGCTGTTGACTGGCCAACAAATTCTCGGATTGACAAAGTCACCATAGGCATCTCACTGACGACGGAACATGTTGCCTACCACTGAAAGCGCAACGCCGTTAAATTATAGAATATTTTTCCCACAAGAAGTCGAACCTTAAACCAGCGCAACGCCATTAAATTCTAGAATATTTGTTCCCATGGTAAATCGAACCCTAGACCTCATCAGGTGCTACTGAGGCTCTTGTAACCACTAGGCTACGTGCCCTTTTCGCAATTTTTACATCTTATTTGAAAACCTACAAAAGGTCCATAAGTTCTTTTGTTTTAGGTCAACAGAAGAAGATTCCTATAAAAAAAATAAAAAAACCATGTGAGAATTGAAATGTAATTCTCAATTTTTTATTTATATACTTTGTCCATGGTACAAGATTTCAAGTCGCTTTTAACATTAGCTCTACCGTGTGACTTGAGCGCCTTGCCCTGCTTTCTCCATTCGTTCCCTGGTCCTTTCCGAGCGGGCATCCCCGGTCGGTTGGTCCCAGTCGGCTCTGGTTGCGCTAGTCAGAGAAGAGCAGTGAGCAGGGTCTTTGCATACCCCGGTCGGAGACACGGGGTCAGAGTCGGAGGTAGTGCTTTGCCAGGCCTTTCAGTCGGAGAGACCGTCTGGAGGTGGCTGGGGACCAAAGTGAGTGCTCCGGTCGGAGAGGTGGGCCGGAGTTGACAAGCGGGCGCTGCTCCTCCTCGGCCAGACCTTCCGGTCGGTGACTGGACCGCTTCTGGCCTGTTGTTTTAGACACTTTGATCGGCCCATGAGTTGCGCACTGTCTGCTTGGGCTGAGCCTTTGTGGGGAAGCCGGTCTGTGAGGGACCCCGGGTTTATGAACCCAATAGGAGCCCCTGAGCCCCCGGGCGATTCAGGCAGAATCGTCCGGGAGATTTTTGTCTCAACAGCGAGTGCGTGCGAGCGCACCCGCGGGTGTAGCCCCCGAGTGATGAGGACTTGACACCCATGCATATGACCATGTTTGGCACATGGTATGGAGGGGTAGGAGGCCAGCAAGGGTATCCAAGTCAAGAAGGAGGTCCGAGGCTAATTCGGTTCGAGTCCCCGAGGTGGAGGCCCAAAGCAACTCAAGTTCGAGTCTGCCTCGGCCTCCAGAACCAGTCTGCCTTAAACTGGTCACCCAGTACGCATCCGGACTCCGTTTTCGACGATCCACATATGGCTGGAAAGATAATTTGATAAGGAAGCCAATCTAAGTGGTTTCACATCAAAAGACCTTCGGAATCAATAGGAATCGTCGAAACAATTCAGTGTCCAGAATCTGTCAGGGTGCTGCAACACCGTCTTTTGGTCCGTTGGACCGTGTATCATGTTTGGGCCCATTAGGGGGCACGTCCAGGGGGGGTGACGCCCACGACTCTATAAATAGCAGCCGTCGCTCTCCTTAGGGTTTGAGTTTTGTTTAGTTCTTGATTTCCTCGTGAAACAGACGTCGTTTTGCTGCAACTGTCGCCGCCAAGGCCGCTTGCTGTGAACCAGGGCCCCAGTTCTTGATCTTGTTCGCCTGTGGCGATTAGTCCTTTCGAATAAAGACTTGAACTCCTTCTCGTTATTATAAGCCTCATATTTATTTGCAATTTTAGATTGCGTTCATCTCGTTCTTGCTTGTGTTCTTGATTCACTTGCAGGAAAGCCTTCTCGGCGAGGTCAATTGCGTTCGCGTGGTTGATAACCAACGGAGCAGTGGTGTAACGGTTGCGGGGGTCCGAATTAGTCTTAGTTCGAAGCCTAGATCGTGAATATCGAGTCTCCACTAATCGATGCTATCATACCTATCGGAAGATCGGGCCTAGTCTACATCAAGTGGTATCAAAGACCTTGTTGCCCGTTAGGTATAACTTTGTTTTCCCCTTTAGATTGTTATTGTTTTTGCATTACCTATAGTCCACAAAAAGCTAAAAAATATACATCATCACATATTCCCTGCCCTATACCCTCATTGTGCCGTGCAAGTTCATCTTTGTTTTGCGTTGTTGAGTTTGTGCCCTAGGTCAAGTTCTTGTTGCTGGTTTTAGATCGTTTTTAGTCCAGTTTGTGTTTTTCCCTTTGTTTTTCATCATAATCTGTGAACATCTCCAAGTCTTGTTGAGTTTCCTTTGTATCCATCAAACCCTAGTCCACGCTATCTAATTTCCTACACTTGTCTTCACTGTTTGCATCAAATCATTGCTGCCGTGATCAATTTTGCACGCATTGTTCCCGTTTTGTCCTCTAATTCGGAGTCCGTTCTTAAAACTGGTGTAGTTTTCGCATACGAACTCGGATTTCGACGTTCCATATATCAAAATCGATCAGAAAAAAATTTCAGATCCGTCCATCCCTGCTTAGTCATGGTTGGAGATTTTTATTTTGGTCAAAAAGTGGTCACAAGATCCTCTTTTCGTAGTCATAAGGTCTTTGTCGATTTCGAGCACGTCTTCTGAAAATTCCACAGGCCACATCTTTCACTTGTTTAAGCTCATATTTTCTGTGGTTACTTCTTTTGTGCTCCTAAGTGAAGAAAAAATATCAAAAAAATAAAAAGAAAAAGTCAAAATTTCTCAAAAAACAACGACAGCCCAAAAAAATAGAAAAAAGAGGGGCAAAAGAGGAACAATATCTAGAGGAGCACATAGAGAGCGCCATTTGAGCTGTGTTTGCGTGTGCTGATTTCTACCTTATTCCTAATCATATTCTTGCTGTTCACGTCACTTGATACATCTGGTACTTGGAATGTGAGTAGGCCAGCAACTAAGACAAGTACTTCGGATACTTATTCAGCTTTGCTATTCAGTTGCGAATTTTGCTATTCCTTGCTACTATATTGTGCCTGTCCAAGCTCCACTTTCTTCTAACCAAGTATAGGTTTGCCTTGCAACTATTACACTCAAGCTACAACGGTATCACAGTCACCGACCGATTGCACCGCCTGTTGCTTTGGTAAGATCACTTGTAAGACCATGGTAAGACGCTTGAGAGTTAAGTGCCTTGTTTTTCCTTGTCCACAACCTAAGTAGTTGGTAAGGATAATACTTTTGTGTTGTCTTTTGCTGTCTTCTAACAATGGCAGGTTGTTCGTATCCATCGACTTATGATGGTATAGGTGCTGATGAGTACATGGAGTAGGAAATTGCCATCGATAACATATTTGCTACTCGCTTTATGTGTCCAAGGAGGAAGGTAAAAAATACAATTAGTGTTTTGCGACATTCTGCTTTATCTTGGTGGGAGTCTTTAGATCCTTCTGATAAGCCTCAAACTTGGAATGATATGAAACTTCTTATGCGAGAAACCTTTGTTAATCCACCTCCTGTTTTGACTTCATATGCTGAGGTGCACCATTTAGAGGATGAGTCTGTTGTTATTCCTCTTGCTATGACTAACCTTCTGCAGGATAATGTACATAAGCGAGAGGATGACATGGAAGAAAATGAGGAACTCACAACCTCATATGCAAATTCAGAACCATCACTTCATAATGCACCTATTACTCCTGCTGAGAACACAGGTAATGCTCATGGTACTACACTCATGGAAGGTGAGAATTGTTTTAATGTACTAAATTTTTCCAGAAACCATGCTATCATAGAGCAATTGTTAGTGGAACCCTCTCTTGATTTATCTTTGTCTCATGATAATTTGCTTGATGATCCTTGTGATAAAGATGAATTGGTTGATGATGCTTTAGTTTTACATGTTTTGGAGCCAACCACTTGTGCTGAAAATAAACATGTTATTCATATTGCTACTAAAACTAATGAGCTCAAACTGTTGTCTTCTTTACATACTTTGGGTTACATTGAATTTGATGTTTTGTGTAACCTAGATTGTTTGGAGGAGAGCCTATTTAAATATGTTGATTTGCCTTGGTTTTCTAAATGTACATATTATGTTATTGGCAAATATAACAACAAGGGACAATATATGATACATCGAGTATACATTCGTAGTAATATGAATTCTCCTTTTGTTGTACAAGATTATGATCGTTTAGAGGGCAGCTATAATAATACAAACATTTTCTCATGTTCCTCAAAGAAACAAGTTCACTTCCAAGAAGGGGAGCATTGTTGGTTGCTACCTATGTCTGCTAGATCATCTATTCCTGCATTGTCTTTGGTTAGTTCTAATCTTTTGCAGGATAGTGTTGACATACATCGTGTGCGTTCGGATCATGGAGTCTACATGCTTGCTGAAATTTTTATGCGAGATGACATGCTACAAACTTGGAAACATGGTCACGTTTCTTCTCACAATTATTTCAGTCCCCTTTGTTTTCGCAACCCCGTTCTCCTTTATGTTGTGCAGGATCAGTTTCAAGCACAATCGACGCCGAGGACGGCTTTTTGTCAAGAAGGGGAGGATGATGAGGACATGACACCCATGCATATGACCATGTTTGGCACATGATATGGAGGGGTAGGAGGCCAGCAAGGGTGTCCAAGTCAAGAAGGAGGTCCGAGGCTAATTTGGTTCGAGTCCCCAAGGTGGAGGCCTAAAGCAACTCAAGTTCGAGTCTGCCTCGGCCTCTTGGACCAGTCTGCCTTAAACTGGTCACCCAGGACGCATCCGGACTCCGTTTTCGACGATCCACATATGGTTGGAAAGCTAATTTGATAAGGAAGCCAATCCAAGTAGTTTCACGTCAAAAGACCTTTAAAATCAACAGGAATCGTCGAAACAAGTCAGCATCCAGAATCTGTCAGGGTGTTGCGACACCATCTTTTGGTCCGTTGGACCGTGTATCGTGTTTGGGCCCATTAGGGGGCGCGTCCAGGGGGGTGATGCCCGAGACTCTATAAATAGCAGCCGTCACTCTCCTTAGGGTTTGGATTTTGTTTAGTTCTTGATTTCCTCGTGAAACAGACGTCGTTTTGCTGCAACTGTCGCCGCCAAGGCCGCTTGCTGTGAACCAGGGCCCCAGTTCTTGATCTTGTTCACCTATGGCGATTAGTCCTTTCGAATAAAGACTTGAACTCCTTCTCGTTATTATAAGCCTCATATTTATTTGCAATTTTAGATTACGTTCATCTCGTTCTTGCTTGTGTTCTCGATTCGCTTGCAGGAAAGCCTTCTCGGCGAGGTCAATCGCGTTCACGTGGTTGATAACCAACGGAGTAGTGGTGTAACGGTTGTGGGGGTCTGAATCAGTCTTGGTTTGAAGCCTAGATCATGAACGTCGAGTCTCCACCAATCGACGCTATCATACCTATCGGAAGATTGGGCCTAGTCTACATCACCGAGCCCCCGGACGGTTCAGGCAGAACCGTCTGGGGGGTTTCTGTGTTGTCAGCGGGGGAGGTTTTTGTTTCGTCGGCTGGTGCGTGCGAGCACACCCACAGGTGTAGTCCCCGAGCCCCCGGGCGGTTCGGGCAGAACCGTCTGGGGGTGTTTGTTAGTGGGCGTGTGTTCGTGTTTTTTAGTTGAGATGGAGTCATTTAACTAAGGCATCATTGTGCGGCCGAGGTGGTTAGTTGTTTTTAGGGATCGGGTGAGACGGAGCTCACGGATCCTAGCGTCGATGCACACCATGGGATCGGGCGAGGCAGTTTAGTTTTTTAGGGATCGGACGAGATAGAGCTTGCGGATCCTGGCGTCGGTGCATGCCGTGGGATCAGGTGAGTTAGAGTCATTGATCCTGGCCTCGATGCGGCCTGCTCAACTGAGGCAGTTAGTTTAGTTAGTTTGGGATCGAGCGAGCCGAGGCTCGTAGATCCTGATGGGGCGAGTTTAGGGTCACAGACTCGGGTGTTTTGGAGCACAGTCAGAGCGTAGCCAGATGGGGCGAGTTCAGGGTCGCAGACGTAGGTGTTTGGAGCGCAGTCAGAGCATAGCCAGATGGGGCAAGTTTGGGGTCATAGACCTATGTGTTTGGAGCATAGTCGGAGCATAGCCGGATGGGGCGAGTTTAGGGTCGTAGACCTAGGTGTTTGGAGCATAGTCGGAGCATAGCTAGATGGGGCGAATTTGGGGTCACAGACCCGGGCGTTTTGTGTCTTGAGCCCCCGAGCCCTGTCGGGCCTTAGTACGGGTCGGTGTGAGTTGTGTGCGTTACCCCGTCCTTAGTTCCTCACAACCGAAGGGGCTCGAGTGATGCGCTTGGTGAGTTCACTAACGGGTATGATCGAGTGGAATCTGGGTCCGTCGTTTGTGACGGGGTTAGCATAGCCCTCTTGTGACATTCCACTGCTCCTTTACCTGCAACCTGGCATATGCCTGGGTCATTTCGGAGACCGACTCGGGTGGCCTAATGGCCTCCCCTCGATGGAGATTCTGTGGGCTTGGCAAGAGGTTCAGGATCAAACAAGAAGGTTGAGATGACCCTGTTTGCCAGACTGGGCGAGGGCCGCACAAGGCTCATCTACGTTTTTCTCCCCTGGCTCTGTTGTTGCTCATGTCGAATGAGGCAACTGTCGCTTTGTGACGCAACACGGAGCGTTGTGATGCATTTCGCTGCACGTGCGATGCTTAGTTCTTGAGCCCCTAGGCGGTTCAGGGCCCAAATCGTCCGGGAGGCATGGGCATATGGAATGAATGTGTGTATGGATGTATGAAATGATTATAAAGAAATAGTGGGGGTTGGTAGTGTTTACCTTGATGACTTGAGTGACGGGGTTTGGAGAGCTTTAGTTGGAAACGTCCGACCGGGACCCGTGCTTATCGTTCGTGACGGAGTCGACATGGCCTACATGGGGCGTCCCTTCGCTTCCTACATGTCTCTCGGTGTGTTTTTCTAAGCCGTTCGATCTACTTAGAAAGCCCGATGGTCTCTCCCGACGGAGATCCTATTTTGGGTTTTTCCAAGTCTCGCCTAGGGAAGGAGAGAGCTGCCTACATGTGGTGACACTTTGGTTTTCACACCCGATCGTGCGATAGTGGTAGGGCATACCTAGGCCATGTTTTGCCTCACCAGGCAGTGTTCCATCTGACCCGGTGTCATTCCATCGGCCAGCGTGTGTCCCATCATTTCCCATCCGCATTGAATGGGGGAAGGGGGAGATTTTTTTGCTCTGATCTTTTGCCCCTCTTTGGCTGCCGCATTTCTTCCTAGAGTAGGGGGAGGGAGAGGGCTCTCCGTCGTAGTCCTTTGCCTGTTCTCCAACTATTGTCTCTCCTCCTTCTTTCTCACCAAGAGTGCCTGTATGCCATGGCGGTTCCTAAGTGAGAGAGGGGGTGAGTGAGGGGGAGGACTTATAGATCTTCTGCTGAGCATCTATGGGTGCGATGCCCTTGAGGTACCCACTGCGCTCGCTGGAGTCAAGGGAGCAGAAATGGGTGGGTCCCTTGAGGTACCCATTGTGCTCGCCAAAGTCAAGGGAGTGGAACCGGACGGGCCCCAGCGGAGGTGGTTATGTCCGGCGGCGTGTGCCGTGGTTTCTCCTTTGGCGTTCAGGCGATGTCGTTGAGCGGCCACAGTAGTATTTGGAGTAGCAGTAGAAAATGTAATAGTTGAGTTCGTGGGTGAGTCCCCGTATGAACAATTTTTTGTATCAATGAAAACATCAGTACTATTTTTTGATAGAATCACTATTCATTCCTTGTTTTTATCCTAGCATATCTTTTGTTTTTTGTCCTTTCTTTTTCGTACCTGCCCATTAGTTCCATTGGCTGTAGCCTTTTAAGAGCCTAGGCATGGCCCGCGGGGCTTGGCTGCTTGTAACCATAGGTCGTGGCAGGGTGCGTTCGGTTAGGAGCAAGAACAAAAGTTACGTAGGGCAATCAAAGGAAAAGGAATGTGCTTCCATTCAGGGACGAAGTTGTTTACCATGTGACAGTAAAAAAGAGAGTAAAAATGAGAGGTAGTATTCAGTATTGTACCCTTATGGAGCCCCTGAGCGACTCGGGCTGAAAGTGTTTGGGCTGGGGTGCTTTACAAGGGCAAGTGTTGACTAAAAAGCAGTTAGACCAAATTTAGGGGGGAAAACGACATAGCTGTTCAATGTTCCAAGTGTTGGTGAGAACGTTGCCGTTGTTGTCCTCCAGTCGATAGGTGCCCGGTTGGATTACTTCGGTCACCGTATAGGGCCCCTCCCATGGTGGAGAGAGCTTATGTTTTTCCTTTGTTGATTGGGTCCTCCAGAGTACGAGATCGCCGACTTCGAGTATCCTCCCTCTGATCTTCCTTTTGTGGTACTTGCGAAGGGTTTGTTGGTAGCGAGTGGAGCGGATGATGGTTGTCTCGTGGGCCTCTTCGAGCAGGTCGACTATGTCTTGTTGAGCCTCCGTGGCTCGATCACGGTCGAAAGCCTTCACTCTTGGGGCGCCGTGGTCGAGGTCGGAGGGCAGCACTGCCTCTGCTCCATAGGCCAGGAAGAAGGGTGTGAACCCTATAGATCAGTTTGGGGTCGTTCTTAGGCTCCAGAGGATCGCTGGGACCTCTGCACCCATCGCCCGGCATACTTGTTGAGTCAGTCGAAGATGCGTGACTTAAGTCCTTGGAGGACCATGCCATTGGCATGTTTGACTTGACCGTTAGTTCATGGATGTCCGACCGAGGCCCAGTCGATCCTGATGTTGTATCCATCACTGAAGTCTAGGAACTTCTTTCCAGTGAAGTTAGTCCCATGGTCAGTGATGATACAGTTAGGAACGCCGAACCGGTAGATGATGTCGAGGAAGAATTTGACTGCCTCCTCCGAGCGGATGTTGGTAATGGGCTTGGCCTCCATCCACTTGGTGAACTTGTCAACTGCTACGAGTAGGTGAGTGAAGCCGCCTGGGCCTTTTTTGAGGGGCCCACCATGTCGAGGCCCTAGACCACGAATGGCTAGGTGATGGGGATGGTTCGGAGCTCCTGTGCTGGCAAATGGGTTTGCCGAGCGTAGAACAGGCATCCTTCACACCTGCGGACGACCTCCTCTGCGTCTCATAGCACGATGGGCCAGTAAAACCCTTGGTGAAAGGCTTTTCCAACCAGCAACCTTGGGGTCACGTGATGTCTACAAATCCCAGCGTGGACCTCGAGGAGGAGCTGCTTCCCCTGGTTGGTGAGGACGCACTTCATGAGCACTCCTGACAGACTCTGTTTGTAGAGCTTATCACCGAGCGCGATGAAGGTCTTGGCGCGTCGAGTGATCCATCGAGATTCAGTCCCTTCGGGTAGGAGAACCTCCATGAGGAGGTAGGCGAGTAGCGGTGCTCGCTAGTCGGTTTGATCGAGTGCCAATACGGCGACGTTAGTCGATGACATCATCATGGAGGTATTGGGATCGGAGCCCTGAAGCGCCGGCTCGGCATTGGGGTCGAAGCCCCTAGGGGCTATCTTGGTGTCGGGGTCGGAGCCCCCGAGCGCCGGCTGGGCGTCGGGGTGTGTCTAGATCGGACCTTCCAAGATGAGGGCAGACGGCTCATGGACGTCGTTGATGAAGACCCCGCTTGGGGATGGATCCCTCCTGGCAGCCAATTTCCCAAGAAAATCTCCGACATCATTGTCCCTTCGAGGGACATGATGTAGCTCGATCCCCTGGAATCTATCATTGAGCATGCGCACCTCTTGGCAGTATGCTGCCATGAGGGGGCTTTTGCAGGAGGACTCCTTCATGACCTGATCAATGACTAGCTCTGAGTCGCCACGAATGTAGAGTCACGTAGCACCGAGCGCGATGGCGATGCGTAGTTCGTTGATGAGGGCCTCATACTCCACAGTGTTGTTTGAGGCTAAAAAGTGGAGGCGGATGGCGTAGCAGAGCCTACTCTCATCTGGGGAGATTAGAACCAATCTAGCCCCTGAGCCAGGTGCCATTATGGACCCATCGATGTACATTGTCCAGTACTCGTGGGTGACGTCCGGGGTTGGTAGCTGTACCTCTGTCCATTCAGTGACAAAATCTACGTGAGCTTGAGATTTAATGGTGGTACGGGGGATGTACCTCATGTCATGGCCCATGAGTTCGAGTGCCCACTTAGAGATCCATCCCACGGTGTCACGGTTGTGGATGATGTCTCTAAGTGGGTATGAAGTGATGATCGTGACTTTGTGGTCGGTGAAGTAGTGTAGGAGCTTTCGGGACGCCATCAACACGGCGTATAGGAGTTTCTACACCTGGGGGTACCAGACCTTGGGGTCGGTGAGTACTTCCCCGATGAAGTATACAGGCTGCTGGACCTTAAGTTGGTGTCCCAGCTCCTCCCTTTCGACGACCAGCGTGGCGCTTACCACATGGTTGCTGGCCATGATGTAGAGGAGAAGGGGTTCTCCTCGTTCGGGAGCGACAAGGATCAGGGCTGATGTCAGGGACACTTTGAGGCTCTCCAGGGCCTGCTGGGCTTCCTCTGTCCAGACAAAATTGTCCATCTTTTTGAGGAGCTTGTAGAGTGGCATCCCCCATTCGCCGAGCCGGGAGATGAATTGACTTAGGGTAGACAGATAGCCAGTGAGCCTTTGCACGCCCTTGACATTGCATATGGGACCCATGTTGGAGATGGCTATGATTTTTTAGGGTTGGCCTCGATGCCGCGCTCGGACACAATATATCCTAGCAGCTTCCCCTTTGGAACCCCGAAAACACATTTTTCGGGATTCAACCTGATGTTGAACCTTCGGAGGTTTGTGAATGTTGCAGCCAAGTTTGTGATCAGGCCACAGGCTTGAGCTGTTTTGACCACTATGTCATCAACATAGACGGCGATCGTTGGTCTTGGCCGCTTGGTTTGGTTAGGCTGATCGAGCGGGTCGATTTGGCCGGCGAAGCATTGCTGCATGCACCTTAGGTAGGTGGCGTCAGCGTTCTTCAAGCCGAATGGCATGGTTACGTAGCAGTATGAACCATACGGTGTGATGAACGAGGTTGTGAGCTGATCAGACTCTTTCATCGCGATCTGGTGATAGCATGAGTAGGCATCCAGAAAGGAGAGGATCTCGCAACATGAGGTGGAGTCGACTATCTGGTCTATGCGTGGCAAAGGAAAGTGAACCTTCAGACATGCTTTGTTGAGGCCAGTATAGTCAACGCACATTCTCCACTTCTCGGTCTTCTTTTTAACAAGAACAGGATTGGCAAGCCAGTATAAGTGGAATACCTCTTTGATGAATCTGGCTGCCAGGAGTTTGGTGATCTCTTCGCCTATGGCCCTACGCCTCTCGTCATTGAAGCGATGCAGGCGCTGCTTGGTGGGCTTTGAGCCCAGGATGAGGCGTAGTGTGTGCTCGGTGACCCCCCGTGGTATGCCCGACATGTTAGAATGCTGCCATGCGAAGACGTCACGGTTGTCACGCAGGAAGTCGACGAGCTCGCGTTCCTATTTGGCTAGGAGCTGGGTCTCGATCCGAACCATCTTTGTTCGATCGGTGGGGTCGATTCCCACCGCCTTGGTTTCCTCGAGCGATCGGAAGGTCATCGAGGAGGTTGGTTTGTTGTAGTCTGGGACTGCCGAGATCGATGATTCCTCGAGCCGTGGGAGCTTAGACGAGTTGACGACCGCAGTGGCAAGCTCGTAGTGCTTGTGATCGCACGTGATGGCGTGCGAGAGGGCGCTGCTCATAGTGATGACGTTGTTTGGTTCTAGCATCTTGAGCTTGAGGTAGGTGTAGTTGGGGATTGCCATGAATTTTGCGTAGCATGGCCGCCCCAAGATGGCGTGGTAGGACCCTAGAAAGTCCACCACTTCAAAGGTGAGGACCTCCGAGCGAAAGTTGGCTCGGCTGCCGAACATGACGGGCAGGTCGATCTACCCGAGCGGGTATGCCTACGCTCCTGGGATCACTCTGTGGAAGGGAGAGCCCGCCAGGCAGAGCTCTAATCGGGGGATGCACATGGCATCGAGGGTGTCTACGTAGAGGATGTTGAGGCCGCTACCTCCGTCCAACAGCACCTTAGTGAGGCGCTTCTTGCGGACGATGGGGTCGACGATGAGCGGGTAGCATCCCGGTCTCGCGACGTGGGAGGGATGGTCCCTCTAATCAAAGGTGATCGGAGATTCTGACCTGCTGAGGAAGGAGGGGACGGCCGTCTTGGTGGCGTATGCCTCCCTATAGCATACCTTATGCTGGCGCTTGGACCAGATGACGTCAGATCCACCGAAGATCATGATGCATTCATCAGCATTGGGGAAATTGTCTCTGTCCTTGCCCGCCGTGCCTCCTTTCTTGGCTGCCGCCTCTTTGCCGTCCCCTTCTTTTAGCCCACCGGCCTGTCTTAGGAAACATTTGAGGAGCTCGCAGTCCTTGTAGAGGTGCTTGATAGACTAGGCGTGGTTGGTGCATGGGCTATCCATGAGTTTGTTGAAGTGGTCAGGCAGGCCATGTTGGGGCTGCTTGACCGTGCGGTCAGTTGCGGCAACCAACGCGGTGTTGTCCGATTGGTGCCGGTCCTTTTTGTTCTTCTTGCCCCTCTGTGTGGAGGGGCCCTCATCTTGGTCCATGTGCTTGGCCTTGCCTTTGTCCTGGCCTCTGTTGAAGGCCACTCCGACCGCTTCCTCATCGGAGGCATGGTTAGTGGTGATGTCGAGCAGGTCGCGGGTGGTACGGGGCTTCAGGCATCCAAGCTTGTGGATTAGGAACTCGTAGGTCGTCCCGAAGAGGAACGCACTAATGACATCTACGTCGATGACATCAGGGAGGGAGTTGCATCATTGGGAGAACCGGCGGATGTAGTCCCGTAGGGACTCGCTGGGCTCTTGTTGGCAACTCTTGAGGTCCCAGGAGTTCCTAGGGCAGACATATGTCCCCTGGAAATTCCCGACAAAGACCCTTTTGAGGTCCGCCCAGTCGCGGATGCTGTCGTGTGGGAGGAATTCAAGCCATGCCCAAACATGTTCCCCCACATAGATGGGGAGATACTGAATGATGAAATAGTCATCGTCCACCCCTCCGGCTCGGTAGGCGAGCTGGAAATCTTCAAGCCAAATACCGGGGTTTGTCTCCCTAGTGTACTTGGTGATGTTGGTGGGCGGTCGGAAGCACTGTGGGAATGGTGCTCTCCGGATACGCTGGTCAAAGGTCCGCAGCCCCAGACCCTCAGGGCTGGGACTTTGGTCATCCGGTTGGTGACCATGCTTGGGGCGCGTTTCACCGCTCCCCTCGATGGTTTGGCTGGGATCCATGTTGCCTGCTCTTGCCACCGCCCGGTGGACATCATCATCGTGCTGGGCCCAGTGCCGGTTGCTGACGATGCTGCAAGCATCCTGGTGTGGACCGGGCCGCTTGTGTACTAGCAGTTGGTGTGGAGCAGGCGCCAGGTCAGACCGTGGCGCGGCTACCGCCCCCCGAGCCGCACCTGGCGGCTGTAGCGGCGAGCGGATGGAGCGATCCATCTGTCACGTCCCCATTCCCCCGGTGGGGAGAGAGGGCATGTGTCGGAGTCGCGATGCGGAGCTTTCCTCCTATTGAACAGCGGTGGCTTCTACTAGAACCCAAAGGTTCCGGTAGACTTCCCGCTCCTAGGGGTCGACAGGCTCGGGAATGCCACACAGAAGCATTGCCACAGCAGCGATGTTCTGGCCAGCCCGAGCGAATTGTGGGAGATCGTTCCCCTTGTTCATGATGTCATGTTGGACCTGACGGGAGCGACACCGAGCGCCACCCGTTGGGCCATGCGCATGGGGCGCAACATGCTGTTCCTAACGCGCCGGCGCAAGCGGTGGCGGGTTCTGTCGCCATTGCTATAATTCCTCAGCGTGCGCTTGCGCAGACGCGAGGGCCCCCATACACGGGTCTAGAGGGGTGTGAGTCAGCGTAGATTCCACAACCACCGGTGGTTGTCCCGGAGCGTCCGCCATAGCGCACTCCTAGGACAGACGGTGGCGAGGTGGCACGTCGCCGATGCTAGAGCCGTCGCTCTCACCCTCGTCATCCGGGAGTTCGTGGAGAGTGGCAGGAGCGTAGCTCGCCATTCCCACGAATTCGGATGTGAGGGGGGATGGCGCCAGCATACTTCGGAGCCCTGAGCGTACGCATCCGTGGGGGACGCGAGGCCGTAGGGGAACCGAACATACGATGTTCGTGGCGCGGGCAGTACGATCCCTCCGGATGATCGGCGGGAGTTAGTAGGTAAAGAGTAAATAACAGTACGCATATTACTTACAGCAGGGTTTGAGTAGAGAGTTTGCTCGAAATAAAGCGTAGATGCCACGTCGTTGAAGTCGTGCGTCCCAAAGTCGATGGTGGGCGCCCCTCCGACGGGTGCCGGAACGAGTGCCTCCTTGCAGAGGTGTAGTACGTTGAGCCGGTCGGCGATGAAGTCCAGGCTTCCGAAGAGGAAGGCCTGGGATGGCTCAAAGACAGGTGGAACCCACATCCCAACAGGTGGGAGCGCGGGAAACTCCAGTGAGCCAAAGCGAATCGAATCGCCAGAGCCCGCCACGGCGAGGGTGGCAGAAAAGTGGGCCATCCGATGATCAAAAAAGTGTTGAACGTACAGCGTCTTCTCCACGGATGGTGCCAACTATCGGTGCAGAAAGTGACCAAGTAAATATTTGTACTTTTGCCATACGTTGTGATCGGAGCTATCCTAGCACTCAATGACATAGGGTTTATATAGGTTTAGGCAACGTGCCCTATGTCCAGTTTGAGTCGGTTGGTGACTTTATTCCTGAGCCCAGGTGCTCGAAGTTTGCAGTGGGGATACAAACAAGAAGGAGAAAGATGAGGTGCACGAGAGGTTCGGTCAGCTCCAGTCGGAAGGCCCAAGAGCGATAAGAGCTCCTCTATGAGCTAAGTGTTCAAGCGCGTGCTTGAGGTCCGAACCTAGTAAACTTGAGCTAGTGAACTTGATCGATCTGGATTAACTTGTATGAACTTGAATCAACTTGAATCCACTGAATGTTAGGAGAGAGCACATCCCCTTTTATAGATAAAGGGGATGGCCTTACAAGTGAGAGGGAGAGAGTTCGTATGCTTTTAAGTCTTGTTACCCATGCCGGTGGGTACAGGAGGATGGTAGGCGCCCACAACACTATTGGATATCGGTTGTATGTGGGAGGTTATGTTGTCTTGTTTCGGGTATGGCAGATGTCGGCACCTACATATACTGTTGATGTCCAGAGGCATGTGAGGAGTTTCACCATGTTCACTCACTATGGTAAATCCCGGCGCCCACAACACTGTCGATGCCCAGAGGCATGCGGGGGCCTTACCATATGGGAGTTAACGGCGCCCACAATACTGTAGAGGAAAATGTCGGTGCCTACAATACTATTTATGTCAGGGCGGTTGCAGAGTACTATTCCTACAGGTGACAGGGGTATGGTCTCTGGTATCATGGTTTGACTTGAGCGTCTTGCCCTGCTTTCTCTGTTCGTTCCCTGGTCCTTTCCGGGCGGGCGTCCTTTGGTGGTGTTGAGTGGCTAACATCCTTTGGGAAATGATTGTGAAAAGCTAACACACATACACATGGTGGTGTACACTTGGTGGTGTTGGCACATTTACAAAGGAGGTGGTGTTTGCAGGATTGAGATTCGGCGCTTTCGGGAAAATAGAATGCCTATTTTCTATTTGCGCCGGATGCAAATTCTTGTGGTTGGCACATTGGAGCAAGGGTGAAGAAGTTAGAAGTGAAAACAAGTTGATCGCGAAGACGCTGGCGTCGGTCAACTGACCGGACGCTGGGTCTGGAAGCACCGGACGCTGGCAGGGTGCGTCCGGTCAAACTGACGGGTCCGCACAGTATTGAGGGTATTGCACCGGACGCTGGTCTGTGTCCGGTCAAGGTGGACCGGATGCGTCCGGTCGAAGAATTACGCCTCAGAGAGCTCACTAGAAACGACCGGACGCTGAGGTCCAGCGTCCGGTCAGTTTAAGCTACTGCATCCGGTCAGGTCAAGTGACCGTTGGAATCGGGACACGTGGCCGTCTGTGGGCGATCGGACGCTGAGGTCCAGCGTCCGGTCAACACGACCGGAGCGTCCGGTCGACCCAACAGTTGCCCAGTGAAGGGGTAACGGCTAGTTTAGCCCTTGGGGCTATAAATAGAAGTGGCCTTCGGCCATGGCTGGTGTGGAGCACCTTGGGGACTTTGTGTCCATGCTTGAGAGTGCTTAGGAGCCCTCCATCTCACACATACTTGATAGTGATCATCCGATTGTGTGAGTGAGCGATTCTAGTGCGATTGCATCGTGAGGTTGCATCGAGTGGCACTAGGTGATCGAGTTGCAAGCCGGTGGTGCATGTTACTCTTGGAGGTTGCCACCTCCTAGACAGCTTGGTGGTGGTCTCCGTGGAAGCCCGCAAGAAGCTTGTGCGGTGCTCCGGAGAAGTGCTTGTGAGGGGCACTTGTGCTCGCCCCGCGGGAGTCGCGAAGAGCAACTTTAGTAAAGCGTGTCATTGAGCTACCCTCACTCAAGGGGTAGGTTCTTGCGGCGCCCGACGTGCGGGCTTGGCGGGTGATGTCAATTAGCCGCCGAACCACCAAGTGAGCGGTCGACACAACGGGGACTAGCGTGTTGGCAAACACGTGAACCTCGGGAGAAAAATCATCGTGTCAACCTTGTTCTTCCCGTTGGTTTGCATCCCCATTACACAAGCTTGCAATTACTTTTATACATATTAAGCTTGTGTAGTTGCTCTTGTAATTAGATAGCTTGTGTAGCTTGCTAATTACCTTATTGCTTATGTAGCATAGAAGTAGCTCCCTTGCGTGGCTAATTTGGTTTTAGTAACCTTTGAAGGGACCGTGACGCCTAAGAGGGGGGTGAATTAGGCAACTTAAAAATCTAACTCTAAACTATTGCCTCTTTTTCTAACCCTAGCAAAACCTATGCAATAGATAAACTATCTAGATGTGCAACTATGGTTTTGCTAGTGTGTTGCTATCTCTACCGCAAATGTAGTAAAGTAAACAATTTAAATGCGGAAGCTAAAGAGCAAGGTAGAGATATGCAAACTCCCGTCGACGACTCCGGTATTTTTACCGAGGTATCGAGAAGCGCACAAGCTTCCCCCTAGTCCTCGTTGGAGCCCCTCGCAAGGAATCCCTCGCAAGGGCCAAGGTCCCGGTCGGGTAACTCCGTGGATAGCCTCGGGCCTTCCCCACGCGCAAGTGGGTCTCCGACGTGCCTTCCGGCAAGCCTCTCCCGGATGCTCCCCGCCGTCTTCACTATCAAGCTTTTGGCTGAAACGCCGCGGGCCTTGTTCCCTCCGGTACACGGTGGCGGCCACACCACAACCGCGGTTGGTGTGATCTCGCAAGACTTCAAGCCCCTCCAATGTACAACACTTGTGCTCGCAAGCACGGGGTGGTGAGAGGTATGCTAACCTCACTATCACTAGGCATACACCTAGAGCAAGTGCATAAGCGGTGGTCTAATCAACCTAAACACTTCGCAAAGCACTTATGCTAATCACCTAATAAAACACTAAGCACTATGCATGTGGAGATCACTAAAATGGTGTATCAACACCCTTGGTATGTTTCCTTAGCTCCACTCTCCTTAAATAGCCGGTTGGGGGTTGTATTTATAAGCCCCACTGAGAAAGTAGCCGTTGGGGATGGATTCCCGCGAAACTACTACTGACCGGACGCTGAATCGTCCTGACCAGACACGTCCGGTCGTCCCGACCGTTGAGTCGGCAAAACACTGATCGGACGCTAGCCAGCGTCCGGTCGCAGATATGCCGCTCTGGAACCTTTCTGTACTTGATCGGACGCTGCGTTCCTGCGTCCGGTCGGTTGCCGCCAGCGTCCGGTCCTTGCGTCCGGTCGCCTGTCTGCCGAGCCACCGGTCCAGCGTCCGGTCGCGCTTCCAGCGTCTGGTCCAGCATCCGGTTGCCTCTGCGAGCTCATTTCTTCGCGATCTTGCGTACGGCTTGGTTCCAATCTTCATGCTTGGACTTTGCTTAATCTTTTGGGTCTTCTCTTGTGCTTCTAAGGTCTTGCTTGAGGTGTTGATCATCGGATCATCACGTCACCTTCGTCCAAGTTACGTCTTGCACCCTATTGAACTACAAAACAAACACTTGCAAATTCATTAGTCCAATTTGGTTGTGTTGGTCATCAAACACCGAAATCCAAAGTAAATGGGCTAAGGGTCCATTTTCCTTACAACCTTGTTAGTCACATTGCTTAGTTTGTGTAGCTAAGTATTTACGCTCTCTAATTAGGCATTGGTTGACTTGTTATTGAGCATTGCTAGTGAGCTTAGTTAGCTTTGTGCTTTTGCTTACTAGCATGTGTAGGGGCTCCCTTGTTGCTTAAAATACTAGTGGCATAGGTTTGTGTAACCTTGCTCATAGAATTGGTTAGGTGAGCTCTAGCTAGTCCGGCACCTTTGTTGCTTGATTAGTATCTTTGGAAGGTGCTAGAGAACATAGATAGAGGGGTGTAGTCTTGGCTAGACCGATAGTTATAATTCCACACTTGTTTCGGTTAGCCGACGCGATTAATTTTAGAAAAGACTATTCACCCCCCTCTAGTCCGCCATCTCGACCCTTTCAGAGGGACCCCGGGTTTATGAACCCAACATAACCACTAGGCTACGTGACCTTTTTCACGATTTTTACATCTTATTTGAAAACCTACCAAAGGTTCATAAGTTCTTTTGTTATAGGTCAACAAAAGAAGATCTCTATAAAAAATATAAAAAAACCATGTGAGAATTGAAATGTAATTCTCAAATTTTTATTTATATACTTTGTCCATGGTACGAGACTTCAAGTCGCTTTTAACATTAGCTCTACTTGTGTGGACCATTCCTAATCCTCCGTCAAGTAAAAAAAAACATTTTCAATTGTGTACACCATGTTATCGGACTAGTAGCAGTAGCCGATAGGACCTAGTCGGCAATACAGTAGCCGATAGGAGGCACGCACTTAGCAGAGGACGACGAGTACTTTGTTGGCACATCTCGGCTATCAGTAAGCCGATAGGAATCTATTTATGCAATTTAGGTATTTTACCATCTAGTTTTGTAATTTTTAATAAAAACAATATTAGGTATTTTACCATCTAGTTTTGTAATTTTTAATAAAAACAATATTATAGTACGACAAAATATTACAAAAATTTTGTAATTTTTTTTAAAAAGAAAAATCTAAAGAAGTGATACTCTGTTTTGCTCTGTTCTACTCTGTTTCGCTGTATGAACCGTGTTGCAGTCCTGCGGACCAGTGATTTTGGCCTGGGCATGGGAGGGAGCAGCTGAAACCTGCACATATAACGACAGCAAGGACATAAATAGATGACGCAGCCAAAATAAAACAAAGGAGACATACATCTCGGCTTGGCACGTTAATCTGGCCCATATTGATGTATGTTGTGTTTGGTCCCTTGGGCCATGCCGGGCCCTGACCTCCTCTAAACAACCCATTCAATCGTTTGCCCACAGATTGTGGACCGGTCAATCGGAATTCCCATCAGCCTACGATCATTCAGAATCGAAGGGGAAGGGGTATGGCGACAAAGGACGGGAGGAGCTGGGTTCGCAAATCGCACCGGAGAAAAGGAACACGTACACACTAAAGTCACTGCGTTGCCGTTTTGAAGACGGGGGCAGAAGAACCACAGCCACACAACATCCAGGTGAGGTCCAAGTCAAGAACGTAGCGAAATGGCGTTGGCGATAATGCACACTGTCATAAGGTTATAGAGCTGCAGTAGGTATAGCAGCTGCATCAGCTTGGAGCCTTGAACCTGCTGCAGCGAAAAGGCCCATAGCCGGCTACCTGGCGGGGAGCATGGAGCTCGAGGGTCTCATCCACCGAGAGCGGCGGTGGCGGTGGTGATTCCGTTCACCAGGGGCCGCCGCAGCCCTACTACCTGGCCGATTACATCAACAACAACTATGGCATCAGTAGCACCACCACTGCTTCATCAGCTACCTGCACAACCACAGCCAGCAGCAGCAGCGCCTCAGCTCTAGCTGCTCGTGTCCTCCACTCGTTCATGCCCGCTCCCAACACCTCCACGTTGGTCGTGGAAGAAGACGCGGACGAGGAGGTCGGCGGCGAAACGGTCACGGAGCAAGACAAGGCCAAGACACGCGAGCACATGAGGGACCTCATCCATGGATCGGATCCCTTGGACAGGTGGCTCTGGGAGCTGCAGGTCAGCTGGGTTCTCCACCTTGCTCAGCTGGATGCGTCCGCTGGGAGTGCCTTCGCCTCGCGGCGACTCCAGCACACTGCACGCAGCTGGGTCCTAGCTCTGCACGGCATCAGCAGATCCATCGTTAGCTTCACTGGATGGTGTCCTAGTCCTAGCCAGGAGGAGGAAGAAGAAGCTCTACAGCAGCTACAAACCTGCTGGCCACCTACATCAGAGCTGGTAGGATTTTTTGCAGCAACCTTCTCGCATATGCTCCCTTTTGTTGATGTCGTTGTTGCATTGGAAATCATTGATCCTAGTGCCAGCGACGACGACCATCGGATTATTGTTTCTGGCAGTAGGCGTGGTAGGGGTGGAGTGGCATCAGCTCACAGATTCCAGGCACTAGCAGACGTCCGTGACGCTCTTGCCGGTGCCTTGGAACATGTCCAGCTCTGGGAGACTGGGACTCGTGGCTCTGTTCCTCAATCCAGCTGCACGCTGAAGCTACAAAGTCAAGCGGTGAGATGAGTAGCCTCTTGCTAGCAAAACTGGACAGGCTGGATGAGGCCATACGGGACATAAGAGACTATGTCAAGACTCAGTTCATGTCCTTGACGGGTGATCGTCACCATGACTCTAGAGCATCAGGACTGGAGGACCTATCACCTGGCATTCACAAGGCCACGTGTTGTCGACTAGCTACAAACGATCTGCAGTGGATCCTCCTCCTACCATTCATGAAGCACCAGCATCAGTTCGTGTAAATGGTAAGGACGCCCCCGCAGCAACAGGCAATGAGAATACCAGTTCTTCTACCAGCTTGATCATGGTGATGATCCGTTCTCTAGAAGAAAAGCTAACCAGAGTGTCAGAGTCATTTCCAGACCAGAGCCTCAGGTTCCTATTCTTGATCAACAACTTCTACTTTGTCTGGCATCAGCTTCGTACAAATCAGCGGCTTGTTGATGTCCCCATGTATGCCTTGGCTCACAAAGATCGATGGTTACATAAACAGTTATATTCAAATATCTTGGACACCAGTGTTGAAGCCCTTACATGATCGTACACCTTGTTGCTTAACGAGATACTCGGCACAACATAATTTCGAGACAAAGTTTGAGAAGACCTACATCAAGCAAAAGCTCTGGAAGGTTCCAGACCCAGAGCTGAGGGAAGAGCTGCGGGCAGCCATCATCAAGAAAGTCATTCCATCCTTCACAAAATTCTTGGAGGATAATGTTGTCGGTGCCTCAAGAGTCACTCCCAAGGAACATGAAGAGATGTTGGACGAGCTATTTGAAGGATAAATCAGTGCATCAAACCATAGTAGTTATCAGAAGTTTATTTAGTTATGCATGTCTCCTGTAGTCCGGTATGATACTCTAAGGTGTCACTCTCCGTTTTGCACTGTTCTACTCTGTCTCCTGTTTGAACCGTGTTGCATTGGCCTAGGGGGAGGAGAAATTTTAATATTTAACCCTCAATTCGCATGCCTCTCAATATTTGACATCCAATTTATAAATCTTTCGAAATTTGACCCTGTGCACGCCAATTCTTTCAATCTAAGGGATTTCTTAGATTTCCTCTCCTTTTCTGTTCGCAGGTCAATTTCACATTCCCATCAACTTTGATCAATCATTGTGGCGTGTTCTTGGTCTAGTACTTCTAAAACTAGTCTATTCGGAACTACTCTGCTTCAACCCTGCTGATTGGCGAGACAGTGCAAATATACAGGCCTAAATGTTTGGTTACTAATTAAATTTTAGCAGTACTCGTTTGCTTATTATTCTTGCAGTGCGTCATTTAAGGAGATACTAGTTGAAGTTCTTGTTTGCATAGATAAATCCCTACTTTCAGCCTGTTCGCTGGTTGGTTTCTGGGCTGATAAGCTCGGCTGATGTTTGTTTGTTGTGAGAGAAAAATACTATACCATAGCTGATAAGTCATGCCTGAAACCAACAAGCGAACAGACTGTTTGCTTCGTTGTCAGATTGACCCCTCTACTGTGGAGGCTAGACATTCAATTCAATCTCGAGTATATACTGACACCTCATGACTCACGATGGCACAAAAATCATTAAAAATTCCAAGCAACAACATTTTAATCAAAACCCGAAACAGAACATGAAACATGCATGAAAACAAGAAGTAACAAACAACTTGTCTTCTATGGTGCCCTTGTTTACATCTTAGTATTGTGTGCACCAAGCCACCGAAAAGGAAAACAGAGTTGCTCTCCACCAACTAAAAACCTCCTGGTAAGTGATAACAAGTGACCCCCTGGCTAAAGCACAGAGACGCAAACAAAAGAAACACCCAGCAAGGTGCATCGATTTCCTCATCTCCATTTCTTCTTAGAAGGAACGGCAAGAGATTTTGCCACAAGTTTTATTAGACGATAGAAAAACAAGAACAAAGAACAAGAGGGTTTGCCAAAGTCCCTAGAACACACCTTAAGAAATCGACTTCCTCATCTCCATTTCTCCATGTTGCCTTCCTTTTAGCTTGTTCTTGTACGTTACACTTGTTCACCCTTCAAATAGCTCCTGCAGCATCTCCTCGAGCTCCTGAGGAGTGACAGTGATTCCTAGGGTGATCCTATTGTTATCCTCCAAGTAGTTGGTAAAGCCTGAAACGACTTTCTCAATGATAGCTACACGCAGCCTTTTCCTCAGCTCAGGGTCCGGGACTTTTGGGCAGCGTAGGTTGTCTGAAACTTGGACTCGAACTCTTTTTTTTTTTTTTTTTTTTGAGGAAATTGGACTCGAACTTTGGCAGCGGTGAGTAGTTTATCTTGAAGCAATCAAATGTGGGATTGCGAAGACATTTCAACACTGGTGCCCACGACACTTGGAGATAACTCTCTATATACCAGTCGATTTTGCGAGTGAGGTCATGCTGGACCTGCTGCCCTATGAAGCAGGTGTTGTTGATCAAGAATAGAAACCTGAGACTCTGGTCTGGGAATGACTGTGATACTCTGGCAAGCTTTTCTTCCAGAGAAGTGACCATCTTCAGGATGAGCATAATTTGCAGGGAGCAATGCCTTAGCTGACAGCACTTTGATGCAGTTTACGACGGACCGAGTGGTCTTGTGGATATCGGGCGATGGCTGCAGAGTCTGAGAAGTACCCCGAGAACATGAAGAGTCATCGTCCAAGCATGACATGACAGCAGTCCTGATGCGATCCGTTGTGTCACAGACGGCCTGATCCAGCTTCCCCAGTTCTGCTGACAAGAGGCCTCCCATATCGTCAATTATTCTTGTGGATTTGTACATAGGGTGAGGAACGGAATGACATCATGATCTGTTCTGAGGCTAGGGAAAGAGCGTAGCGCACGTCTAGAAGTGCCCGGAGTTCCCCAGCTGCCCTGGAAACCATATGTTGTTGCTCTTGGCAGCTAGGATCATCAACATTCAGAGAAGCAGCGACGATGGCGCCAACAAAGGTGAGCATCTTCCACAACGTTGCTTCGATGAACCGTACAAATTCAGGACCTGCGGGTGGCGCAACAGTTGCTTCCTCCTGACTAGAAAATCCACTAAAGCATGTCCAGATGGACGTGTTGATTTGCCGTAGAGCCAGGATCCAACTCTCTACAAGATGATGCGGCTACCGTGAGATGAAGCTCCCCCGCGCAGATGCACTAAGCTCGGCGAGATGGAGAAGCCAGGCGACGTTCAGCTCCGAGAGCCACCTGTCCGGTGCAGTGACCTTGCCACTGGCACCGCCACAGAACTCCTCCACCAGGCCCTTCAGGTGCCGGCGCGTCTCCACCAACTCTTCCTTGAATTCCATGGCGTCGAGCCCCTCATCGGCACTTTCCTCCACGACCAGAGCCCCTCATCTCTGAGCCAGAGCGCCGCCATCGTGGCTACTTCAAACCTATCTGTGCAGTGCGTGGATTTGATGACCAAGAGATTGAATCCAGTGGTAAGAGGAATGCTTGGTATAAATAAGCCACTTCTTGATCTTCAACCCCCTAAGTCACTACGAGCGCCCCCGACCAGTACAATGGGATGTGGCTATTTATCTATCTCTTGACTCAGAGATGGAAGCAGAGCAGGTTTGGTAGGTCTGACATGTTATTAGACGCTAAGTTCAAATTAAGTGTTCCTGTACTTATGCTAATTGAATAATTATAATTCTAATATACAGCCCATTTTGGATTTGGGACCAGAGCTCGTGGAACATGAACTGGGTGAGCCTTCTGTGCTTGCACAAGTTCAGGCTTCAGCACAACGACAGTCTGAATGCCTCTGGCAAATATTTGATTCGTGTAGCTGTGGCGATACCCTGATTGCGCTGCTTAGCATGAAAAGATATTGATATCTCATCTATATTAGTTTGCTCAAAACACTGTTAAAAAGAACCCATTATCAAGAGGATCAAGAAACAACGAGATTAATCGGAGAAGAGAAAAAATGTATTTGAGCAGGTTAGTTACAACCGGTTTGGCATCAGGTGCCATTGGTCGCCTTATACTTGGCTACGTCTGCATTTTCCTTCACCACCTGATAGGTAATTTACTTTATGGTCTGCACTTAGACGTGTTGCCTGCAAGTTGCATTGCATGAGCAGATTATGAGGCTTCCCTTCCTTCCTCTTTGTTGTGGCGTGAGTGAGCTCTCCACTCTTGTGTGCGCTTGGGAAAGACCTTTTTCTCCTGTGCTTGCTCTCCTTGCCATTGTCGGGGCCGGGTACGTGTGTGGATTTGGCTCGCCAGCCTTTATCGCTGGAGGAGCCCCACACCAACGCATTTGGCCTGTTGCGCATGGTGGAGGTGCACTCTCTCCCCTTGTCCCCCCCCCCCTCCCCTCCCTTAGCTCTCTCTTCGCACTGTGAGAATCTTGGCCCCTTCTCCTAGGAGCCCGTTGGCTCCTGCCGTTCTCTTGTTTTTAAATCTGTGGATCATGTGTATAACTGATATCCTTCGTTGGACAATGATGATTAATTATTTCGTTCTTCATGTTATCTACTGAGGTTTTGTGATTGTGCAATGATGAATTTTTTTAAGACAATGGAATTGTGCAATGATGAATGATTATTTCATTCTTCCATGATTCTTGCTATTTGCATCAGTTTTGTGATGGCGATGTCATTATGGCTCAGCAGTTCTCTTTTGCATGTGTTGTTTCGTTTTTATTAGTTGCTACATTTTGTACGTTTGTTACTGAGCATAATTCCATTGTCAGTGATGTCTTTGATCCACATAATTTGCTGGTTGTTATATTGCTGAGCGCACCCCATTGCCAATGATGTATTTACTCAGCACAGATTCATAGTTGGGTGGCTGCAATGGGTCCCTCTGTTTCGGTTTGCTACAGATCTATCCTCTTTGTTTTCTTCCTTGTATGTTTTAGTCTTGTTCTTTTGGTACATCAACTAACACATTTAAGCTTAAGCTACACTACCCCTGCTGGTCAGTACAATTTAGAGGTTAGTATATATTGTGCCCTTTGTACTACGTTTACCTTTAGTTTTGGAGGTTAGCACACATTGCCCCTGCTGATCAGTACCATTTTTTGTTGTTGTTGTTTGTTCTAAATGCATGATACAATACTGCAATTGGAATTTCCAAGCATAGAAAACAATGCTGGTCGTAATCTCTTTATCCCTATCCTTCACGTAATGCTTTTCTTCCCCTTTTAGTTTCATACTCTAGATTCTATGTTCATTATTCGACATGTATATTCCGGTGGTCTTTTGAAGCTAAACAATGTTGTCATAGATCTAAATTTTTCAGGTACAAAAATATTTGTAGGCACACAACATTGATTGCTCTTTATCCAACTTTAAAAAATACCGTAACCACATAACGCATACCATATATTTCTGTGCACTCTAATGGCTCTTTTGTATTTCCTACGCTTGAGTTCATAGTCTGAACTATATGTTATAGACAGATTGCTGTGAATTTGAAAGATCCGTTCATTACTATGCTATCTTGAACCTGAATTGATTGGTCTAATTGAAACTTTGTTCTACAGGCGGCTCAGAGCTCCCATGTTATGATGATGACCGCCTCCTCTTCAACTTCTCAATCATTATATCTTTGGGAGATGGGGTAAAGACAAAGTTTTGGCACCACAGTTGGCTCGATGGACAGGCCCCTAAGTATCTAGCCCCGAACTTGTTCCGGCTAGTCTCAAGGACAAACCAAACGGTGCAAACAGAGCTACGGAACAACAATTGGATGCGTAAGCTAGAGACGAAAATCACCTCGGCTACCCACATAGAGGAGTTTGTATCCCTCTGGATATGAATACAGGATGTGCACCTACAGCAGGGCGTCCAGGACACCATCACCTGGCGTTGGACCAATGATGGGAACTTCTCCACCCGCTCGGCATACAGAATCCAATTCAGAGGTTCGCTACCCCCTTCCATACGGACTTGATTTGGAAAGCGCATGTGGAGAACAGATGCAAGATCTTCACCTGGATCTTAGTGCAAGATAAAATTCTAACGGCTCATAACCTACAAAAGAGAGGGTGGCCGCACCAACAACAATGTGTCATGTGCAACGGTCCCTTAGAAACAAGCCTCCACTTATGCCTTTGTTGCCCTTTTGCCAAGGCGGTTTGGGGTCAAATCCTATCGTGGGAAAACTTCACTCAATTGCAACAATAGCTACAGGTACAACCCACCCACATCAAGTCATGGTGGGAAGACGCGGCAGCGAAAGTGCCAAGATCTGAGCGTAGGCGGCTCAACGGGGTGGTTATCTACATCTTCTGGAATATATGGAAGGAGAGAAATAGGAGAATTTTTGACAACTTGATACTAACGGTGCCGCAAGGATAAAGGAAGACATACACCAAAGGAAGAGAGCTCTTGAGTACGTTTAGCTCACACGTGTATGAGGGGAAGGGGGATGAAACCTTAATCTCGTTTGTCTTTGCTTGTACATAAACTTTCTTTCCCTATCTTAATTGAAAGGCAGAGCTCCTGTCATTGAGTTCAAAAAAAAACTTTGTTCTATAGACAATGCCACGTGCTCTCTCTTATCTGTCCAGCTCTCAGACTTAATCCAGAATGGTCATGAAGATGGACCGATAAGAGCCTCATGCACGGGGGAAATGGCTGCAGCTCTCAAAACTGGCTATCCGCGATGAGAGGTAAACAAGGAGCAGTCATTCTCTACATGCTAAGATTGTGATTTCATCTTTGCTAAAAAAGATAAACTGAGGAAAAAGCATTGCCTATAGATTCACGTGGCATAACAATAGATTTTTTTGTCTACCAAACATAGTGATTTGTGGCTCGCCGTGAGTGTATTTTATTTTTTCTGGAACGTATCTGCATTTTCTTATTGCGTTGTCTTTACCTCGATTCAATGGACATGTTGTTGCCTGCTTAATTTTCTCTACAAGATCTGCACTGGATTACTAAGCGCCTTGTTTTTTTAGCCGGTTCCATGCATTTAGTTTTCGTATAATTCATCAGGGCTAATTGATTGGTGTTCTTTTTAGTTTTCCTCAGAGATCAACTGCTGCTTTTTTTTGGGGACCAAAGCCTCATTTTGACCACATTCAGCCATCTCTAGGGTGTCTGACAAAAACAAACATCTACATTAGCCTGTGTGATGCCGACGATAGTGGCCATGCCTTTGTTCCTATGTACTAGGTGAAGAGTAAGAAGCACAGGGGACTTGATTTATAGGTTAGTGACTTGCTTCATACCTCGTTTGTGGTGAGTACTTTTTCAATGCATAGTGTACATACGGCTAGGTTCAGAGAATTCAGTCTCATGTCATTCTTAAACTTACTGATGATGACATTACTGTTTTTGCGATTTAGTGACCATCTGCTACCTCAGAGACAGAGGGCATTGCAAAACCTTTAAACTACCCCACTTCAAATTGATTCTGTCATATTTTTTTGTTTCAGAAACCTTCGAAGTTTCCATTAACACTAGCTCGAGTGTGCTCACAGTTACAGCAGAAGACATTCATACTGTCCTGTTTTGTTGTTAGCTTTAGTTTACTGATACGCTTTAGTTTACTGATACTATCTTGCAACTTAGAACTACGTGTTCAGTTTCCCTACACCTGCTACATTTTATTTTATATCATCTACATGAACATACAGGTCAAAGTGATAGCTTACAACTTACAAGGGTGACCCAATAATGAATCTGCTGCCACAGTGAGGTTGGCCTCCTATGAAAAGGAAGAAAAAACATTAGGATCTGGACAAGTACCTAGGTAATCGCTTGGTCATCTAGAGCTGCTGCTTTTTTGCATTGCTGTGACATCATTTTTCTATCTACAATACCTCCATGATAAATTTAAGTTCCATAATTCAGTATTGCTTTTGGATAACATTGTGCCTAGAGCCTGTGTGAATTGATAGTTTCTGTTTCTATACGAACTGGACAGTAAAGCACATGAAGATACATCAATCTCGTCTCTAAATGCAGGCTTGTTATCTGCCAATCCACGCAGGTATGGAAATTTCATTTCGTACCATATTTCATTATAGAGATTTACATGTGTCGTTTCCAGATATTTTGTGATGATTAGGTTTTGTACCATTTACCCCTTGCTCCCTTTGATTTTGACCAATTAGAAGATTGTTGCTGCGTTGCTGATGTCTGATGCCTCTTCATCATCTAGATGTTGCTGTTCAGATCAAAGTCTCGAAGCATCTAAAAATTCCAGGCAAATTGTGAATGTGAAGGTACATTTTTGCTGCAGGTCATGTCTGGGTTCTCCAACAAAAGTGTAAATCACAATTATAAATGTGCAAAATTGTCAAAACAAAATCTTTAGGTCTGCCTGGTGTACCACTAACCCATTTAATAATGTCCATTCTTGTTGCCGAAATCCATGGCCATCTACATGTTTGTTAGCCTATACTTAGATGTCTGGTGGACTAGAAGAAGGTAGCTGATTGCTAAATTCTAAGACTAAATATTAATTGTTAACTCCTCAAGTTAAATAATTATATATGCTGTGCATGGCCACGTAGCCCAGTGCCTCATATATACTTTCCATGGATATATGGTATTCCATTAGAAATAAGTCAACAAGATGCTAGCTGTAGCATTCAAATCCTCAGGCCTTGCATTTCAGCCGTCTATGATGGACTCTGGAAAAAAATAATGTGTTTATGTTTGGGCAATATTCCACATTCCAGGACTGCATTTTGTAAACCAAAAGATATTTTAGCCATTAATGATGTCAAATATTAAAGGTTTGTCCGGGTAATCCTAGCCCTACAAGTAATTATGGCTTCTAAATATGAGCACATTTGATTTGTCACTGAAAGGATAAACAAAGGTTGTGTTTGAAATGTTGTCTAAACAAAGGTTAAAAACCTCTCCGATCATTTTAGCATCTCATACATTCAGTTCTTGCCCTTTTAATGTATCTTTTTCTGAAATGAAGGTTATCATCAGCCTATAGGGGAAAAAAGTAAGGTCACTTTTTAGACCACCATTTCATGATTTATGAAGTTAAGAATTTGCTTCTTTAGTTCACAGAATTAATTACTTCATACAAACATGCCGTTCTACTCTACTCCAAATGGAACCGCTTCTATCATACATGTTTGTGGTTACATCTACAAAAATATAAGTACAACAAACATTCTAGCTCGTGTATGAGTACTTATCTATTATTCAATTTACCAAATGCACTATGAATCCAACTTTCTCTATCATTATACGTCTACTCTGGTGCCTTAAAACTCCAACATCTTGATCAAATCATGATTGATATCTTTTTGAGGCCTCTAAATTTTTTAAAGGTTTCCTTTCTACTCTTCTTTTCCTATGATCTAGGGCCTTCTAATCAGGTTGGCGCTGCCTAGATCTGTGTTGGGTTTGCTAACTCCACAAGGGGCTCTTCAAAAATAAGTTCTAACTGTTTTATATTATACTATTTGTTTTTCTCATTTCACCTTTGAATCAGTTTGGCGTTGCCTACATCTGTATTGGGTTCTTTCTCCTCCAGGGAATATTGAGCCTCCAGCATTTAGCCTCCAGTTTTTTACTATGAATTTCTGTCATCTAATTTTGCAGACATATTCTTGCTTCCTAATACTATGATTTTATACAGGTATGGATTCACAGAACCAAACAACTGAGTCCACCTCGACATGTCAAACCTATGTATCTATAGATAACGCCGCCTCGAGGACAGAATATGGCAACATGTTTATGTACTTTTAGACCTTCTCAATACTGTGTACGCTTTAAAATACTTCTGCTCAAATCCTGTCTATTTTCTCTATGTCAGAAAACTAAATACACATCTTTGCACTCAAATATTGCTTCGATACGTTGTGCCCTGTGTTACTATTTTTGGTGTAATGGCGATGATAACCATGACCTCAAAACATACAGGCCCACCTTATCTCGGCTTGTTCACATTCGGTCCCAATTAGACCCTGTGACTCTGAATGCAAATTAGACCATGCTGCTTATGAAACCAACAGCTGCTTATTACAGTCTATGTACTCCATATTCTAGATCTTTTCTGCACCTGCCTACGCGCGCGATGGCACGCGCTTTGCACTAGTTGCTCATTATGGCCAATGAAGACCCATTACTATAAAGGCAGGATAAATCCCATTGTACCATGACTGTAAATGTTAGAGAGTCCAGGAATATTCTGTAGCAGGCAAATGATACTCTCAGGATCGGTAAAAGGCTGTACCTTTTGTAAAAGGGATTGGGAACCTCGATCCAATATAAAGACTCGTCATAATGTATCTAGCGATACTAATTTGGTGGTGCTATTTTCTATTAATTTGATTAAATTTATAATAATTTAACTTAGAACAACTCTATACATTGATTTTTGTTGAGACGAGGTGAGTGCCTCGTTAATACAGAGTGAGTATCTCCTTTATAGGCGTAGCTGTTCCGGTATGCAATACAGGAGTGACTAGCGCCCAGACGTCTGACGCGAGGACGCATCCGGACGCCTGCACAACCTGCCCCCGTGCGGTGATTTTATTCCCGCTCTACACGCGCACCCATTCTGTCACAACGCCCACGCGTCCACACGACTCGCCTCGCACGCGTAGCCCGCCCTGTCCGCATCGATTCGAGGCCGTTTGCCCAGTCCCGCACACGCACCCCGCCCCTGTCACGCCCCGACCGGCTACCCCCAGTGCGCCCTGTCCGTAGGACACCGGCGCGCCGCGCGCCCCGTCCGCCGACCCCAAGCTCGCCATGCCCCCATCATTACCCAGCGCCCGTGCCGTGCCACCATCACTCCCCGCGCCCCTTCGCTCTCCGTACAACATGAAACGCGTGCAACATGAAACACTTAAATGCAACATCCATATGAAACGGATGAAACATCTAGAACATACACTTGCAACATATGTATGAAACATATGCAACATCAGATAAAAACACTTGTAACTTGCGATATGAAAACACTTACTGCAACATAAGACTGAAACAACTGAAATATTTGGAACATATTGTTGCAATATATGTGTAAAACATATGCAACATCTAGATCGAAACGCTTGCAACATGCGTCTGGAACAGATGAAACATTTTGAACAACACCTCTGAAACACTTGCAATATGTGCAACATCCCCGATCTACTTTTGCAACATCTATATGAAACAATTGCAACATACCCCTCAAAACGTCTGAAACACTTAAAACATACGCTTGCAACATACGCTTTCATCGCAACATCTCCTTGTTGAGGTCATGCTTCACGGCGGCCACGACCTTCTAGTGGGGAACGCTGGCTGCGGTGACACCCCGGCAACACCCCGGCGCACGTGGGGGACGGGACACGGCGCGTAGCAGCGGGGGCGCTGCGCGCAGTGAGGTGGAGTGGGCGCAGCAGGGGATGGAGCGTGGCGCGATGTGGGATGGGAGCGCGACGCTGGATAGAGGAGCCATGTGGTGCGAGATGGGTGCACGGCGGGGAAAATGGCAGCAGCCGAGCAGCGAGCGCACACACAGCCGCACACGATAGACGAGTATGAGAGTGGAAGATATATTTGAGAGAGAGACCCAAAGAAACCTGTTGGGCCGCGCTGGCCAAGAAAACGGCGCGCCCGCTCCTAAGCATTATCGATGCAATACCGTTCAGGTGAGGACGTGAGGTAGTGAGGTCTTGTCGGTGCCAAACTGCCAGCAGTGTCAGTCAACACTCAACACACTCTAGTCCTCATCAACGCGTCGCTGTTTCAGAGACGCGCACTGCCGCGGGCCCCGCCAGGTCAAAGTCAAAAAAAGTAACGCGTTGGTGATGTTTCAGAGTACATGACCCTCTAATGCTTGCAGCTATACATGGGCTCCGGCCGGGCGGGCCCGGTGCGCATGGGTTGCAAGTTTGCAACTAGCTAACGAGCTCACCGTGCCGGCAGCATGGCGGCTGTATGGCGGGGAGCATGGAGGTGGACCGTCGCATCCACCAACCGAGGCGGCGGTGGCGGTGGCGGTGGCGGCGGCGACGACGATCCTGTGCATCCACCACCGCAACCTGCTCTGCTTGATCACAGTTACGACGTCAACTGTGGAGCCAGCAGCACCGCTTCAGGTACCACCCTGTCCAACACTGCCACCACCTACGCCACTAGCACCGCCGCGTCCCTTCCGTTCCCATTCACCGCCGCCGCCGGGGGCGTCACGGGCGAAGAGAAGGCGGAGATGCGGGAGCACATCAGGGACCTCATCATCCATGGATCCCGTGGTGGATGTGGAGCGGCTACGACCACTATCGGCAACGGCGGCGGCGGCAGCAGCAGCGCACTTGGCAAGTGGCTCTCAGAGCTGCAGGTCAGCTGGGTTCTGCACCTGGCCCAGCTGGACGCCGCGTCCGCGGGGAGGACCTTCGTGTCGCGGCGACTCCAGCACACCGCACGCAGCTGGGTCCTCGCTCTCCACGCCGTCAGCAGGTCCGTCGCTAGCTTTACTGGATGGTGTAGTAGCCAGGAGCTGCAGCAGGAGGAAGAAGCTCTGCTCTGGCCAGCTACTTCAGAATTGGTAGGATTTGTCGCTGCAACCTTCTTGCTCATGCTCCCTTTCGTCGACGCCGTCGTTGCACTCGACGACGTCATTAGCCCTGCTAGCAGTAGCATTAGCAGCGACGACCATGGCCATGGTGGTGTCGTTTCTGGCAAGAAGGGTGCAGTGGCATCAGCTCACAAGTTCAGGACACTGATAGATGTCCGTGACGCTCTCTCTGGGGTCTCGGAACAGGTACAGCTCTGGCACTCGTGTCTCAGTTCCTCCTGTTCGTCATCAACCGACGCAGAAGCTACGAGGATAAGCGCGGAGATGAGAAGGCTGCTGTTGGCGAAGATGGACAAGGTGGACGAGGCCATGAGGAACACGAGAGACTGCATCAGGACACAGTTCATGTCCTTGACGACGGACGGCCATGGCCATGACCATACAGCGTCAGGACTGCATTCATCACCTGACATTCATGTTGCCACTCAGTTCGCAGTGAGCTACATCATTGTGCTGTCGACTAGTTACAGCTACAACCGTTCATCAGTGGATCCTGCTACTGCATATGAAGCATGTCTGTCTCTCGGTGAGAATAGTACCGGTTCTTCCACCAACCTGAACATCGTGATCATCCGTTCCCTAGAAGAAAGCCTCACCAGGGTGTCGCAGTTATTCGCGGATCAGAGCCTCAGGTTCCTATTCCTGGCCAACAACTTCTACTTCCTGTGGCACCAACTGCTATCTCAAAATCTGCTTTCGGATGTCCTAACGGATGCCCTGGCTCGCAAGATTGACAGTTACATAAACAGTTACCTGCAAGTATCCTGGACGCCGGTGTTGAAGCCCTTGCACAGTCATTCACCTTGTTGCTTTTTCTTCACGAGATACTCAGCTCAGCGTAAGTTCTTGTCGGAGTTTGAGAAGACCTACACTGCGCAGAAACTCTGGAAGGTTCCAGACCCAGAGCTGAGGAAAGTGCTGCGGACAGCCGTCGTTGACAAAGTCATTTCGGCCTTCACAAAGTTCTTGGAGGATGGTGGCATCAGCGCTTCAAGAGTCATCGTCAGTCCCGAGAGTTTGCAGGAGATGTTGGAAGAGTTATTTGAAGGATAAATAACCGGTGCACCACAAGTTACCAACATTCAGTTAGTATTGCTTCCATCTATGTTCATCGTTTCATTCTGGTTTTAAATGAGAAATGATCTTCAAACGACTTGACTTATGGATCGAGCTATCGACTACAGTTAAGGTGAAGTACTACAAGTAATAAGTCTGTTTTGGCTGCTGAACCTGTAACTTCGTCAAATTTGTAGTTGAGGTATTAAGTCCAATTAATGCAGATCTCGCTCTCTATATGCAAAAACTGCAGTTAGACAGGAGTAGGATTCGTGCTCATTCTTATTTTGGCAATTAGCCCCTGTACTTGCTACTACCGCCGTTAATGTGTAGTTTATTCCTATTTTCGTGTCGAATGTGGAGCAACCATTCCCTGGAGTAGTGTAATTTGCAATCCACATGGAAGGACTGTACCAAAACAATGTCAGCTTGTAAATTGCAATGCTCTGTAATATTTAGCTGCAAGTGAAGAAGTCTAAAGCTATGCTTGGTTTAGGATTTTAGGTCCTTGTTTGGCACAGCTGAAACTTATGCAGAAGTCTCTGCTTCATGAAAAAATTGAGCGGCTGTCTAGTCATTTTAATTTGTGGACCGGGTAGATGCTGAATCAAGTCGTAAAATTGTGAAATGTGTCTAGAATGGCCTGAGGTCCATGCAACTTGTCTAATCAACTAGTCTTTCTCCATGTTCGTAAATTGTGACACTATTTTTGACATTTTGATATATCTACATTTGGGGATATGATTAAGTTTAGGCAAAGGTAATTATGCCAACAATAATTTATTTGACTAGATTAATTATATATAAGAAAATTAAGAACATCGTACCCACCGATACTAACATGGAATGAAATGACAATCCCTCTTCCATTCAAAGCGGTCTGAAACTTATAACAAATGATAATGCTCCTATCAGGATGTCCATCCGGACGGACAGGACAGACCCGCCTCGCGCCGCGCGTCCCTACGCCTTTCGCCTCACGCCGTGCGCCCCTGCACCTCGCGCCTCGCACGGTCACACTAGACCCGCCTCGCACCGCGCACCCCGTCCGTGCCTTGCGCCACGTCAACTAGCCTCCATTGGACGGCAGCATGTAGATGAGCACATGTTGCAACCGTATGTTTCATGCGTTTCATGTGTATGTTGCATATGTTTTATCTGGATGTTGCAAAAGTATATCTGGTATTGCATATGTTGCAATGGTTATACATGTATCTTGCAAGTGTATGTTTCAAATGTTTCATCTGTATGTTGCAAGTGTTTTATCTGGATATTGCATATGTTTTATTGGCTATACATGTATGTCACAAGTGTGCGTTCCAAATATTTCACCTGTTTTAGACCTATGTTGCAAGTGTTTCATCTGGATGTTGCATATGTTTCAAACATATGTTGCAAGCGTCTATTCAAAATGTTTCATCAGTTTCAGACATATGTTGCAAATGTGTTTAAGGATGTTGTAGTTGCTATATACATATGTTGCAAACGTATGCTTGTAAATGTTCACATGTTTCAGACGTATGTTGTAGAAGTGCTTTCATGTTGCAACATTAACAGGCGTAGAGAAAGCGGGTGCATGCAGATGCGGTCCCCGTGGGCGTAGCGGTCCCCACCTGCATACGCATCAGCAGGCACGAGGCGCTCAACTGCATGCGTACGCGCACTAGCATGCAGGGGCGGGTGTGCAGGCGCAACAGTTGCATGCGGGACGTGTAGGCGCAGAGTTGCATGCGAGCTGCAGTTGCATTGGGGGCAGGCTTAGTAGCATACGTGGCACGTGGGACGAGCGCAGCAGGCGGGCGCGGGTGTCCGGACGTTAGCCACCCTGTATAACCAAACAAACTTTGTTTTTTTATTGAGCAAAAGAGTCGGCCATCATTATATATCAGCATAAGAAGTACAAACTCCATAAGGAGGCGAAACAAACCAAACATATCTTCCTACCAAAAAAAATTAATATAGCTCCTAGCTAAACAATGAGCATTAAAATTGGAGCTTCTTGACGAAATCCACTCTTGTGAATCCATCCTTCCTGCTCTTGATCTTCTGAATGATAGGGCCATGCGTCCCAAAACCTTGTCCATGGATGTTTCTTACTGCGTTGACCCAGTCACTCGCCACCCGGAAAAGTTTGGAGACCATGGTCACTGGCCAAAGCAAACTTCGTGACAGGCGCAGCAGGCGGGACGGGCGCACCAGGCGGCTGCGCGGGTGTCTGGACGTCCGGACGCTAGCCACCCTGTCTAACCAAACAAACTTTGTGAAACTGCTAATGTATAAAGTTGAAAGACTCCGAGGGCTCATCACTAAGGCCTCAAAACACATTAATCTGCGTGCAAGGTGCCGGATCACCATGCTGTTGTATTGGACAGAAGACCCCATCAGGTTTTGCGGGCCTTAATCTGCCTGCAAAGTGCCGGACAGCGCTTAAATCTCAAGGTTTCCGAGCGAAGCCACACAGGTGAAACTAGCGAAGCCACACATATTGGACTCCGAGTACTTATGTTTTGGACCGTGCCAAATTTCACTTTTTTTTTTGCAAATACTCCATTTGTCCCAAAATAGAAGTCGTTTTCCCTTTCCGAGAAGCCAGTTTTTTTAACTTTGATCAATTATATATAAAAGAATATTAATATTTGTAATACATAATTAGTATCATTAGATAGATCGTTGAATATATTTTCATAATAAATTTATTTAGAGATATAAATATTGCACGTATTTTCTATAAACCTAGTTAAAGTTGAAAAAATTTGACCTGCACGTATCTCGTAACGACTTCTATTATAGGACGGAGGGAGTATATATATATACACAAAATAACTCTATCCCGCCCGCCGCCCTCCAGCTTGCACCCCTCCGTGCCGGTTAAGCCATCCTCAGTTGCTCAACCACATGTCGTGAAATTAACAAGATGAAGTGGAATAGTAGCTAAACTACATAGGATTTTTTTAATAATATTATTTAAATAGAAAATTGCAAAACTAGAAAGCAAATTATAAACATCGTAGATCTAGACAATCGGTTTGTTGCTCGAAAAAAAAATCTAGACAATCGGTTTTTGGCACCAGCTGACGGGTGAGTTATCGACTCTCCAGAGTCCAATATGTGTATGCCGGCCTTCCAATTGTCGATCGAAGACTGCACGTTCCAATGGCCGATGAGAAGACTCAACGTCTGCTGGCCCTATAACTTGCCGACAGGATTTATTGGCATCCTAATTGCTGGTTAGATTTGTTCCTTTAACCTCTCAACATTTTCCTGATCAAAATGAAAGAATTTGGGACCTCTAAAAATCATGTGATTTTTAAGTAGATAATAAAAATTAAGCACGATCAATTTTTCTTAGATCACTACTATAAAAAAAATCAGCGATGCTCGTTTTTTTCCAAAGAGGGGCTCTATCAAGAATCATCTATATAAATAGTTTTTTTTATATATTTCTAGAAGCAGTTGATTCGTTTAGGCGCATTTAGAAATGCACTCTATTTGTAGGTTGCAAAATCCACCCGTCTTTAGAAGTCGATTTCTAAAGGCTCCTGACAATATGGCCCTCCTTTAAAAATAATTGGAACATAAAAAAAACTTTAACTCATGTCCGATGAAGATAAACTTTACATTAAATTTGTAGGTGATATTTTTCATTTAAGGGTCAAACAAAATATAGAAAAAAGTCTACATAAGCCCCTCAGCTGTGGCTACTTCACCCCCCTAAACTTCAAATCTGTCTAACAAGCATATTAAAGTTTGCTAAACTGTTTAATTAACCCCCTGGAGTGGTTTTGGCAGCTGCTTTTGCCTATGTGGCACTACAATCTGGCAGCCCAAGACTCGTTGGCAGTGGGCCCAGCTATCAAACCCCTTCGCCATAGATCCGCGTGCCTGTGACGACTCACGCTCAACCACAGTGTCATCAGGGTCGGAGTCCGATGGCTCTGGGGCGGGGACCAGCCTGGTCACGTCCGTCCATGACACGCGCCTCAGCCTGGCTACGCTGTTGTGGTTGCGCGCCGCGCTTGGGCTCAGCCTCCGTGCCATGCTCTGTGGCCCCGCGCCGTCCCCCTCGGCGTCCGACTATGGCGACGACAAGGTCGAGTACGAGGGCAAGGGCGATGACGAGAAGAAGGCGACAGTGGCCGTGCGCATGTCACCGTGGTTGTTGTGGACGCGGCGCGGGTCCAAGCGCTTCCGCGTGCGGGACTGCCACGTGGACCTGACCTAGGACCTCTCCCGCGCGCGCTTCCCATCCTCGGGCTCCCAGAGACCTCTCGTTAGGTACTTCGTCACCGTCGTGGTGGACAGTGAGATGGAGGTCGTCCGGGGACATGGCGGAGGAGGCCTACAGGAAGACCAAGGCTCGCCGCCCACCTAGACCTTGCCTTGTCCTCGTTTCGCGCCGCGAGCATGTGTCCATGCGCAATGGGGAAGGCGGCCGCGGCCACCGGACATGCGTCATCGTGCACGGCAAGGAGCGGGAGATCTCGGTGGATCTCGTCTCGCGCGCCTAGGGCCAGGGGCACTTCCACTGCCGCCGCAGTGGTTGCCACCAACGGTGCCGCATCACCTCCTCAGCGGCGGCCGCGGAGGACACGCCCACGGTGGGCACACAGCCCAGGCGGAGCAGCAGCACCGACCATGCTCGCGCGCCTGGATCACCTCCCCTTTCTATGACGCATGGGCCCAAGCGCCAACATGTCAATGTGAGCTAGTTTGGACTATCACGTCGGCAAAACCAGGAGCCAAAACCACTAGAAGGGGTTAAATGTCTGGTTTAGAGAAGTTTACAGTGTCGAATACATGGTTTCATAGTTCGGGGGTAAAGTAGACACATGAGCAAAGGTCAGGGGATTACGTAGTCTTTTTCCAAAAACAAACATTTAAACTTCTCAGACTTTGAAATACATTTTTTTCAAACCACCTTGCAGGAGAGACACTTTGACCAAAGCTGTAGTGTTTGGCGTGATTTGAATCTTTGCGGTTCAAACTTTTTCCATTTGAAATCATCTAGGGGCCGAAATAATCAATACTTTATGTGATTTAAAACAATCTTGTCTTTTCAAGGTATATATAATTTTGTCTTTTTTTTGAAACTCATCAAGGGATCAGAAATGCTGAGGAACTTTGTTAGCAGGAGAAAACCAAACCACATAAAAAACAAGAGAATTGTTGAGGAATTTTAAGTATTGATGGTTAAAGTTTTGAAAAGGTTTGATTTAGGCCAAATCTAGATGAGGTCAGGCCGTCAGTTTCAACTATCAACACCGCGTCATAAATATCATGAAATTTCAGCTACATCCTACACGGCATCACACTGGTACAGGTCGAAGTCAAGGGACAGCTTTGTGGACTCGTCATGGACACTGGACACACGCTTTGTGGACTTTTGTTGAGGTTGATTCATTATTGAATTGATGATTGAAGCATAAAATAAAATTTCATTTTCATCGCTCTCTAGATTGATTGATTGATTCCATTCCAGTTCTAGCCGTGTGAGCCGCTCGCATGGCGGTGGCCTCAGCCTGGCCCTGGAGGAGAGCATGGATGAGACCGAGGGGCAGCGGCGGGCATGACGCCGACGACGGAGGCGGTTCGCTGCCGCCTATCGGTGGCGACAGCACCACTTCAAGTATACCACCTACACCGCCAGTACCACCACCACCACCACCGATTCAGGCGGAGAACCGCGGACTCGTGATCTCCATCCGTTCACGGCGCCGGTCGTGGGAGAAAACACGGAGGAGCTGTATGTAACCAAGGAGCTCGCGGAAGACGTGGCCAAGAAGCTCGAGCATATCAAGGGGCTGGTCGTGGAATTCAGTGGCGATGATAGCACCGCCGTGCAGACATGGCTGTCGGAGCTGGACGTCGGCTGGGTTCTCCACCTCGCCGGAACACATGAATCTTCATGGAGCGTCGTTACCTCGCACGGCTTCCAATTTCTTGTAGAGACATGGATCGTAGCGCTACGCAAGATCGGTGAATCCATCCTGACAAGCCTTGATGGATGGTACAGCCAGAGCCAGAGCCAGAGGCAGGACCAGGATGAAGGAGCGAGAAAGCAGCCATCTCCTTCTGAATTTGCAGAACTTGTCCAAGCAACTGTGCTCAAGATGCTGCCTTTCGTTGACATTGCTGCTGCCGCAAAAACTACTGATAGGCCGGGGGCACTGGCACCAGCTGAGAAGCTCCAGGCACTAATAGACATGCATGACGCTCTTTCCATGGCCTCCCAACATATCCTGCCATTACAAGTAGAATCTACTGACGGTGCGATGGAAGATTTCTTGTCGGCAGACCTGACCAAGTTAGATGAGGCCATATGAGCTACAATTGTTGAGATCATGAATATTGTCATGGCCTGGACCTGGAAATGGTCGAACGACCGCTGTTCTAGTGACATTCACAAGGTCATGAAGTCCATAGTAAGCTACACCAAGGTGTTGTGGGCCAATTACGGTTCGGTGAATCTCATTCTAGATGATGCAGTTCTCCGCGGTGAGTTTGTGCCTGAGAATGAAAACGTGAGCCATGTCCCCAACCTCATCGTGGAGATGGTCTCTTCCACAACAACGTCATTCTGGACATCGTCGTCGTTCCTAGATGAGAGACTCAGGTTCCTATTCTTGATCAACAATTTCTACTACTTGTTGCAGCAGTTGCGCACAATTAGGTGTTTGGGTTTCATTATGGAATCCCTCATCTGCAAAGTCGATGACTACATTGATAGTTATCTCCATGAGTCTTGGGCACCGGGCACCGGTGTTGAAATGCTTGCAGGATCCTGCTTTGCTTCACTAGATACCCGTCTCCTCTATCGAAGCTTGAGTCAAAATTTCAGAAGACCTATGCCACCCAAAAGCTCCAGAAGGTCCCAGACCCGAAGATGCAGAGAAGGCTGCGGAAAGCCGTCGTTGATAAAGTCATCCCAGTGTTTACACAATTCTTGGAGGATAACAGCATCGTCACCCCAGGATTCACTCCCAGGAAACTAGAGAAGATGCTAGGAGAGTTATTTGAAGGATGATGAACTAGCGCACCATACAAGGCAAGTTGCCCTAAGTATAATATTGTCAATACTGCTTCCATTTGCATTGAGTTCACTGTTATGCCTGGGTTTTGGAATAAAATGTTGTTGTTTCCATGGACTGGATCTCTGAAGCACGGTGTGAAGGATAGGGGGAAAATAGCTAAAGCACCACAAGTTTGTTAGTAGTTCTCTCTGTTGTGTAATTGTTCAACATTTTCTGTGATGAAGTATACGGGACAGCAGTTTCGCAACAAAAAAAAGAAAAATCAGGAACAGCAGAGAGCTGATCTGTACCTCCAGGCCCCTGCCTTGTAATAGTAGCAGCAGTGAATGAAATTCACTTGCTCTTCTTTCATTGCAAAAAAAGATCAGGCTGCCTGTCCTGGCCTCCGGGCTGCTAATTTCTCTGGACACTAGGAGTACCAGATGATACTATCCATGCAGTTTTAAAAGTGTTGCCGTATACATGCAGCAGTAGTAGAATCTCTGGTTGTTCTGATTTTACAAATGAGTTGTTTTGTTTGTTTTGCTTTTGCCCTCAATCTTACTCTGTTCTGCTCTGTTCTGCACACCGGGAGAGGGGATGCAAGTGAATTCTGCACTGCCAGAAAGGGGAATAGTTGTTGGTTACCTTAAGAAACATGATAAATTTGAGAGCCAAGTTACTCGATCACCCTCCGTGTACATGCACAGGGTCTCGCAATGTGTGAGCACGATCACGACAACAGAAGATGAGAGGAGGATGCCAAAGAATGGGTGAACGAACCAGGCTGTAAGAAGAAGTAACCGGGCCAGAAGGTCCAATGTGAAGCTCACTGGGCCGGAGTAGCCCTGTAACGTGTGTGTGGGCTGTTTGTAAAGTTTTTTTCTTTTTCTTTTTACGAAAAGGGGCCGTTGTAAACTTGCAATACAATTTGGATTCAAAGATCCTGAATGGCCTTCTCACGTCGTACCCTGTGCGGGAAGCCGGGAATCCGTGTGGTGCCTCCTCACGTCCAAACTAACTTCTGATTTCAACATAGGTCAAATAACCAAGTAATTTACGTGGGTTTTATGAACAAAATTTGAAAGTTAATTTTTTTTTTGTGTACGTATAAAGGTCACTATGTTACAGAAACATAACCTGAGGAATTCGCCTAGAATACTCTGCGTTAGGAACAAACACGCAAACGTTGCAGATAGGGCAGAAGCCGACAATCTCGTCGCCGGCTGAATGAAGAACCCGGTCCTTTATAGATAGCTGTATCCACGATTCAATGGAAAAAGGAGCAAGAAGGTGATGCCATGAGAGAAGTAAATTACTATATTTACATGAGGGAGGAATGCTTTGCAGTGGCCAACAAAGGGAGCAGTTGGGAATGGCATCGAGTGCGCGTGCTAGTATAAAATGGCCATACATATTTATTATATTCATCATGAGAGCCCGGTGGTCCGTTTGGCCATCTATATCTATAATATATGACCGTGAGCGAAGTCAATAAGTCAACACTCAACAGATATAGGCTCGAAATCGATTGGGGCATATTGCGCTCCGATCCCTAGCTCTCTCTGCAGATCGCAAGGTAGCTTAGCGAGAGCAATAGCATGGAGACCACGGGCACGGACAGGGATGGCGGCCGCGGCGGAGCTTGGAGCAACCAGCTCGGATTCAGCCCCTACAGCATCGGCAGCTCCTGGTCATCATCAGGTACCATAGTCTCGACTGGCTACACATTTACCGGCTCTCACGTCTCCTCCATCTCTACGGAGGCGTCCATGGCCATGTACTTGCCCTTCGACTATTACCTGTGCCCGGAACAAATGGAGATGAAGAGGAAGCACATGAAAAGCATGGTCCAGGAATTCTTTGGTGCGCCACTTGCTCAAAGAAATTCCAAGACGAACTTGCTGAAAAGGAAGTTACTGGGTGCCCTATCGGTGAACCGGGGCATCCTGGAGAGGTGGCTCACGGAGCTGGGCGTCGACTGGGTTCTCCACCTAGCTGATGGCGCAGTGACGCTGGAGCATACTCTCCCTGCACAGAGCTGGATCCGGGCTCTCGCTGAAATCACGGAGACCATCCGCCTGGCGTCGGCGTCGCTCTTCCCGGATCGCGGCTCCCTGGGCCTGCCCAGCATCTCTGAGGACAAAGAAGACCCTGTGGCCGAGAGTGGGAGCAACGCTAGTCCTCCGGATCCATTCCAGTATGCACAGTTTATCCAAGAAACCATGTCGGAAATGCTCGCTTTTGTTGACGTCATAGTTGCTCCGAATGCTAAGGCCTCTATACAACAAATTGAAGTAGTTACCCTTATGGATCGGGGAGGGACGCAACAATACGGTAAGCTCAGTACCCTGCTGGGTGTGCACGATGCTCTGTCCAGGGCCTTAGCCAAGATCCAGTTGTCATTCCATTCGTCCTCCACTGCACAAGTTCAAAGGATACAGGGCAAGACAGTCCGCCTCTTGTCAGCTAGGGAGGCCAAGGTGGGTGAGGCCATATGGAGCACATTGGAGCATATTAGGACCCTTGTCATGGAGTCGATAGAGGACGACGGCGTCATCAACTATTCAGGTTCTCAAATCCTGCAAGGATCACCCGAGATTCACAAGGCCACTCGGACCATTACCAGGCACATCAGCTTCCTGCGCTCTCATTACTCGCCAGTGAATGCAGTTGTATCCGAGGCAGCTAGGCTTGGTAAGTATGTGCCACAGGCACAGATTGGAGACCTATTTCCTTTGAACAGCATGATCGTGGAGTTGGCGTCTTGTCTTGAAGAAAAGCTTGTCAACATATCAAAATCATTTCCAGATCAAGGCGTCGGGGTCTTATTCTTGCTCAACAACTCAGACTTCATACGGGAGAGGCTCCTGTTCTTATTCTTGCTCAACAACTCAGACTTCATACGTGGCAGCCCTCAAAAGTACTCTTCTCTCGACATCTATGTGGCGGCTCTCTTTGAGAAAATCGAGGGCTACATTGAGAGCTATCTACTAGTATCTTGGGCACCAGTATTGTCATGCTTGTTCAATCCTACACCTCTTTGCTTTGGAAAACATTATTCCCCACTGCCTAAGTTCGAGTCTGAATTTCAGAAAACATACACCACCCAAAAGCTGTGGAAGGTCCCAGATCCTGAACTCAGAAAAATGCTACGGGAAGCTATCATAGAGAAAATCATTCCAGTCTACAGAAAATACATAGAGGATAACAATGTTACCACTCCAAAATTTACTCCCCAGGAGCTAGAAGAGATGCTGCAAGAGCTATTTGAAGGCTGATGGACATATATAGTGCACCACCAAGAACAATCCACCGTAGGTTTTTGTCTCTGTTGGTTTTGGAATGAAATGCTGCTGCTTCAAATGACTTGTTGTCTGAAAGCTATTTCTGAAGCAGAGTAACAGCTGAAGCATTATCATACTTCACTTCGCTATTTATATATTTTATTTATGTTTGATAAAATAAATATGGAACAGCACTAAGCTCTTTGTACCTGCTGCCATTTGGGCCTGTAATAGCATTTGTGATAGTTATATGCTCTACTTCAGTTCAAACAAGGCAAGTTGCCATATGTGTAGTATTCCTTTGTTAATCCTGCTTCCATTTGCATTGTGTTCGCTGTTATGCTTGGGTATCGGAATAAAATGTTGTTGTTTTCCAAGGACTGCATCTCTGAAGCACGGTCTGAAGGACGGGGGAAAAAAGCTGAAGCACCACAAGTTTGTTAGTAGTTATCTTTGTTGTGTAATTGTTAAACATTTTCTGTGAAGTATCTGGAACAGCAGTTTTGCCAAAAAAAAAAAAGAACTGAAACAGTAGAGAGCTGATCTGTAACCCCTGGCCCCTGCCTTGTAATAGCAGCAGTGAATGAAATTCACTTGCTCTTCTTTCTTTGCAAAAAGAAAACAAATCAGGCCGCCTGTCCAGCTGTCCTCGGCTCCAGGGTCCTAATTTCTCTGGACACTAGGAGTACCAGCTGATATCATCCATGACCATGCAGTTTTAAAAGTGTTGCGGTATATATGCAGAGTAGTAGAAGTTGTAACTTTGGTCGCTCTGGTTTTGCAGTTGGGTTGTCTGTTCTGCCCTCAACCTTACTCTGTTCTGCTCTGTTATGCACACCAGGAGAGGAGATGCATGTGAATTCTGCACTGACAGAAAGGGGAATAGTTGTTGGTTATCTTATGAAACATGATGGAACCGTTACGCACCCCCCGCTACCCCGCTCCCCCGCCCCCGCACCCGTACGCCGCCTCCCAACCCAGATCCGCCGCCGCCGGTCGCGGCCCCCGAACGCCGAGCGCGCCAGCGGAATCCCCACCCTGCGCTCGTCCTCCTCACCCCACTCGCAGGGCGTATGGTGGCCCCCAGCCACAGATCGAGCTTGCCCCCTGGCGCTCGCCCCCGCCCCCGTACGCCTCCCCCCTGCCCAGTTCCGCCGCCGCCGGGCGTGGTCACCGTACGTCTGCGGACTCCCCACCCCGCGCCCGTCCTCCTCACCCCATTCGCAAGGGGTACGGTGGCCCCCGGACGCAGACCGAGTCCGCCCCCCCGGCGCTCCCCACCCCAGGCGTCTCCTCCCCGCCTCAAGGCCACCAAATCGGCCTCTGTGGAGCCGGATCTCCGGCTCCGCGCGCCCGCTGCTACGTCGGTCGCCGCTCGCGGCGCGGCCCCTGTTCCCTCGGTCGTCGTGGGGCCAGACCCCCGCCTCGTCGCGGCCATTGCGGCTACGGCCAGTGGGTACGACAAGACGGGAAGCATGTCGGGCAAGCGCGTCAGGTTTACCTCGCCTCTCTGCAACCCCCCGGTCAGAAGCTACTACTCCATGGCTGCTACGCCTACCAAATCCTGCCTCAGATCCGCTGCTGTGTGGAGTCCCGTGCCCCAGTCCGCTGCACACGGCTTGGATGGGCTCAAGGCCGTCACCGGGCCTCGGCAGCTGGCCGATGGGGCGCATTCACGCGCGCGCTTCGCGTCAGAAGACGAGGACGGGTGGTCTTTGGTGCTCCCGAGACGTTGGTGGCGTCTCCCGGAGTTCAAGAGCATGGCGCATTCAACTCCTTCAACCACCCAGGTCACATCGGCGCGCCATCTCCACAGCGACGATCTGCAGCGGCGTATGAGAGGTAAATGCTTCCGCTGTCTTTCCCTTGGCCACGCTGCGGCGGATTGCAGAGACCCGGTGCGGTGTTTCTCCTGTGGCCGCTGGGGGCATAAAAGCTTCGTGTGCACGAGCAGGCATTCACCCTCCAGAAAGCAAGCTTCCATGCCCAAGACTGCTCCGCCACCGCTCGACGACACCAACTTCCCACCTCTGCGCGCGGCGACGATGGCAAGGCCCGGGGACCCCGTTGTCCGTCCTCTGGACACCTGCGCCGTGGCGTTCTCCGTCGACAACATGGACCAGGAGCTCGGTCGTCTATCCATGCACGGCATGGTGGCATGGCGGGGGGGGGGGGGAACAGGCCGGTGGTGGAGCCAGAGGTCATCAAGAGGGCCATCTGCCATCAGTTTCCAGTTCGCCCGGAGGATGTCACCGTCGTCAGGCACGCCCCTGAGGACTTCTTCGTCGACTTCAAGCACCGCCACCACCGCGACGAGGCGGTGGCGCAGGGGACCTTCCCCTATCGCAACCTCGACAACCACACACGGCCGTGGCAGCTGGTAACGCACGGCGACATCTGCGACCTCAAGTTCCGAGTCCGCCTGTGCCTGGAGGGCATCCCTCTTCACGCCTGGAACGAGAGCATCGCCAAGAGGGCTGTCGCCAGGGCCTGCGACCTTGACTACATCGAGAAGGCGTCGCTGGACCGCACAGACACCAGGGCACTCTGTGTTTGGGCCTGGACACACAATCCGTTAGACATACCGAAGGTAACGTGGCTCACATTGTCCTGCAGGAAAGCAGAGTCCCATAGCGCGCAGCCCGGGCGCGGCCGCCGGGGACTCACCTTCAGGGTGCTGGTGCACCTTGACCTGGTGGAGGATCCTCCGAGGAGAGATGGACGGGCTGCTGCTCCCCGCGTGTACACGTGGGACTACGGGGTCGTTGACGGTGAAAGGACACCGCGTGACCGCCACGACCCTCCGCCTGCTGACTTCCGCGGTGGCCACCGCCACCACGACGACGACGACCGCCGTGGACGCCGGGAGCGCCAGGGCGACAACTGGTACTCACGCCTCGCCCGTAGCCTGTCGCGAGCGCCCAAGGATCGCGAGCGGGAGCGGTCGGAGTCGAGACATGGCGGACGTCGACACCGGAGCCCCGAACACGGGGGTCGTCGTCGACCTCTACACGACGTCGCTCCTGGCCTTGGCGCCCATGATTTTGCCCCGAGCGACACTGCTGGCCATGACGTCACCCTTTCGGCCCCAGGCGTCGTGGCTGGACGTGGGGCGGACACACGGTTCCGGCCCCTGCTCGCCAAGCCCGCTGACTCCGGCCGCCAGGGAGAGGTTCAACGCAGAACCAGAGGTCGCAGTAGAGAACGGGCGCAGCACCGGAGGCCGCATAGGCACGCGCGTTCGGAGCCGAGGACCACAACGACGCGCTCCAAGTCCCCGTCACCGCGCCAGCGCTGCAAGTCACCGGACTTCGACGGTGCCGGCAACAACCATCATCCATCACCAAGCCCTCCAAAGGTGCGTGCTAATCAAAGCAATGTCAATAACCAGCCCTTCACTCCTTCGCCCACTGCTTCCCCGCCCTGCAAGCCGAAAGACACACCTGATGCTGCAGTGTCATCCACGTCCGCACCACCGAGCGTTTCAGCTTCGGAGACGCTGACGAACGCTGATCTGCAGGGTCCTCCCGTCACCGACCAAGAAAACGTGACACCACAACGACCTCGCCTCGCTACAGAACGTCGCTTCCGCTGCGGGCGAGTCTACTCCAGGCGGCCATGTGTCCTCCCCCCACATCGGAAGCAGACACAGCCGACGAGAAGCCCCCAGGTGGTTCGCTTCCGCCCGGGGCTCGTCTACTCCAGACGCTGCCCCCGCGGAACGCCCACCAACTGTTCGCGCGGTCGTCGCATGACGGTTGGACTTCACCACCACCAGCAACCGGGCCACAACAGCGACTGTCACACCTACACCCCAGAGGTACTCGCCGACGCTGGCCAGAGCACAACTCACACTGCAGCGGTGGTGTCACAGTTCCTACTGGGGATCTCACAACCTCTGCCTCAGCCCATTTTGCAGGGTCCAGTGCGCCAGCCCAGCCCGCCGCAGCGACGCAAGAGGCAACCTGCCCCGGCACGCAGGAGCATGCGCATTGCAGCCAAGATCTGGCCGAGGGGGGACACCTAAACAAAGGCCAGACAAGTGCTCTTGAAAAAGCTCGGCATCCTCGACGTCCAAGGCCTCAACCATGACGAGGCGATGCAGCGCTACTTCAACCTATTCAAGGGTCCCCTCGACGACGACACTGTCAAGGCGCTGACGGCACTGTGTGGCCTCGACGTAGCGGCAACGCTGCCCACCACCAGCGCCTAGACATCTTCTGTGTTGCTGGGGTAGGTCATTAGACGATGTTAGTAACCGTGCATCGCAGCGGCAGCGGGAGCTCAGAGAGCTCCGCATCTTTTGTGCTTGTCCACCTATGGGGGTTGGGCGGGGCGACAGCCAGAGGCCTTCAGTCGTATCCCCATCAAACTCCTTGGACACTCCATCTCCTAGTTAGCAGTACCTTTACCTCGGTGAACAACAAACTTTTGCTTCGTTTTGCTCTGCCGACGACCGGCGTTCAGATGTATCGGCGTTTTCGCCTTGCAACTCTCTTGAATATATGCATCTGTGTCATTAGCTTACGGCAAGTTGCCAGTTCAGATGTCCTGGGTGGCGCCATTCTTGCCACCTTCCCAATTGCATTTTTAAAATGGGATCACTTGGTTTCCTTATGGCACAATTGAATTGCAACATTCTTAATTGGAACGTTAGGGGCTTGAATGACGGAGCACGACAGGACTCCGTGTGCGAGTTAGTGCGAACCACTGCTGCAACCGTTGTATGTCTACAGGAAACAAAGCTACAGTTGATGGATCATAATGTGGTACGAAGAACAGTCGGAGCGAAATTTGTAAACTCCTATACGGTGCTACCGGCGGAACAGACTCGAGGAGGCATCTTCCTTGCAGTGAATGAAGACTTCTTCGGCCTCTCCGACATTGTACTTACCTCGAACACCATAACCACGCAGATCAACATGAGGGCCGATGGAACAAGGTGGCAAATTACAGTGGTATACGGTCCGCAGGGAGAGGCAGCTAAACTTCAATTCCTCCAAGAATTGAAGAACATTCCACCGCCGGTCCACAATAGATGGCTCATCCTGGGGGACTTCAATCTCATCTACCAGGCAGAAGACAAAAACAACTCCAACCTAAACCGGCGCCTCATGGGGGCATTTAGAGCGTCGATCGATCATTTGAGCCTTAAAGAAATCAAGCTAAATGGGCGTCGCTTCACCTGGAGCAATCACCAGGACAACCCGACGCTCATTAGAATTGACAGGCTGCTTTGCACCAACGAGTGGGACCTGCTCTTCCTAGCGTGTTTCTTACACTCCCTCCCATCACTAATGTCGGACCATACCCCTCTGCTGCTACAGGGAGAGCTGGACCACCGTCACAGCACGTCCTTCCGCTTTGAAAATTACTGGACTAAGATGGAAGGTTTTCAAGACCTCGTCCAAAATTCTTGGAATAGGCCGGTCGCCTCGGCTCTTCCTATCAAACGCTTGCATATCAAAATGGCGCGTGTGGCAAAAGCAATCAAGCGTTGGAAGAAAGACAAGATAGGGGATACAAGGATACAGCTCGCCATTGTGAAAGAAGTATTATTGCAGCTAGAAGCAGCCCAAGAGCATAGGATGCTCACGGCCATGGAGCTTCACCTATGTCGCCGACTCAAATCCCGTAGCACTGGGCTCGCTGCTATTGAAAAATCAAGAATCAGACAGAGATCGAGGCTAACTTACATCCAATGTGGGGATGCTAACACAAAATTTTTCCATAGTAGAGCAAATGCTAGACGGAGAAAGAACTACATTCATTGTCTACATACGGATGGGGGAATCGCGGTGGCCCACCAAGATAAAGAAAAGGTCATACACGATTATTTTAGAGACCACATTGGCTCCGTGGCGCCGAGAGATTTCACAATCAACTGGCAAGCCCTAGGCTACAATCAGCATGATCTTTCTGATCTGGAGGTGCCTTTTTCCCAGGATGAGATAAAAAACATTGTATACGCCATGCCTTCCGACAAAGCGCCGGGACCGGATGGCTTCACGGGCGCCTTCTTCAAAGCTTGTTGGGAAACCATTAAAGAGGATGTTATGGCAGCCATGAACAGCTTATTCACATTGAATGCCCAGGGGTTCGAATGGCTAAATTCGGCTTCCATTATCCTTCTACCAAAAAAAACGGATGCAACGAGAATTACCGACTTTAGACCCATCAGCCTACTCCATGGCATTGCAAAGATCTTCTCCAAAGTGTTAGCTAACAGACTGGCCCCCCGACTCAACTCCCTCGTCTCAAACTGTCAGAGCGCATTTATAAAAAGGAGAAGCATCCACGATAATTTTCTGTACGTCCAGAGCGCGGTTAAAAAACTGCACAAGCAGAAGATTCCGGCCTTGTTCATGAAACTAGACATCCACAAAGCCTTTGACATGGTGCACTGGGGGTACCTGCTTGAGACGATGCAGGCTCTGGGCTTCGGACAGCGTTGGCGGGAATGGATCTCTATCATCCTACGTACATCCTCCTCGACACCCATGCTGAATGGGCGACAGGGGGCCACCTTTAGCCATGCCAGAGGCGTCCGCCAGGGAGATCCGCTTTCGCCGATGCTATTCATCCTAGCTATGGACCCGCTTCAATGTCTGCTTGACCTAGCAACTCAACAGGGGATTCTCACCCCCCTACCAAGCACGGCGGCTAAATGGAGAACCTCATTGTATGCAGATGATGCCGCCATTTTCCTCAACCCCGCAAAAGATGATGTAGAAGCTGTCAAAACCATCCTGCAGGCGTTTGGCACATTCTCGGGACTCCATATAAATCTACAAAAGAGCTCGGTGCATCCGATTGGTTGTGGAAACGTCGACCTAGACCAAGTACTGTCACCTTTCACCGGTACTAGAGGGGGTTTCCCATGCAAATATTTGGGGGCTACAACTCCATATTAGATCACTGCAAAGAATTCATGTCCAACCTCTCATAGACCGGATTGCCCACAGGCTACCAAAATGGAAAGGAAGATGGCTAAACAGAGCGGGACGTCTCACATTAGTAACCTCTGTCCTCTCCTCCATGCCAACCTACCACCTGACAATGTTTCCTCTCGCCGCGTGGGCTAAGAAGAAGATAGATAAAATCAGGAGGTCTTTCTTGTGGAAGGGGGAGGAGAATGCAAACGGCGGACACTGCCTAGTTAACTGGCAGACAGTTACTAGACCAAAAGACCTTGGGGGTTTAGGCGTCCTTGACCTAGAGAGATTTGGGCGAGCTCTCCGGTTGCGATGGCTTTGGCAAGAATGGGCGGACGAGTCCAAGACTTGGAGCGGCTCGGAGCTCCCGTGTTCTGATGATGACCGCCTCCTCTTCAACTCTTCAATCAATGTATCTTTGGGAGATGGTGCAAAGACAAGGTTTTGGCATCACAGTTGGCTCGATGGACAAGCTCCTAAGTACCTAGCCCCGAACTTGTTCCGGCTAGTCTCAAGGACTAACCAAACGGTGCAAAAGGAGATGCGGAACAACAATTGGATACGTAAACTAGGGAGGAAAATCACCTCGGTTACCCACATAGAGGAGCTTGTATCCCTGTGGATACGAATGCAAGATGTGCACCTACAGCAGGGTGTCCAAGACACCATCACCTGGCGTTGGACCAATGACGGGAATTTCTCCACCCGCTCGGCATACAGAATCCAATTCAGAGGTTCGCTCCCCCCCTTCCGTACGGAATTGATTTGGAAAGCGCATGTGGAGAACAAATGCAAGATCTTCGCCTGGATCTTAGTGCAAGATAAAATTCTAACGGCTCGTAACCTACAAAAGAGAGGGTGGCCGCACCAACAACAGTGTGTCATGTGCAACGGGCCTTTAGAAACAAGCCTCCACTTATGCCTTTGTTGCCCTTTTGCCAAGGCGGTTTGGGATCAAATCCTATCGTGGGAAAACTTCACTCAACTGCAACAACAACTCCAGGTAAACCCCACCCACATCAAGTCATGGTGGGAAGATGCGGTAGCGAAAGTGCCAAGATCTGAGCGGAGGCGGCTCAACGGGGTAGTTATCTACACCTTCTGGAATATATGGAAGGAGAGAAATAGGAGAATTTTTGACAACTTGATACAAACGGGGCCGCAGGTAGCCGCAAGGATAAAGGAGGACATCCACCAAAGGAAGAGAGCTCTTGAGTACGTTTAGCTCACGGGCGTATGGGGGGAAGGGGGGGGGGGGATGAAACCTTAACCTCGTCTGTCTTTGCTTGTACATAAACTTTCTTTCCCTATTTTAATTAAAAGGCAGAGCTCCTGCCATTGTGTTCAAAATCTTATGAAACATGATAAATTTGAGAGCCAAGTTACTCGATCATCCTCCATGTACGTGTACACGGTCTGTCAATGTGTGAGCACTCCTGTACCCATTACGATAACACAATACGATGCCAAGAATGGTTCAACGAAGAAGCAAACGGCCCGAAGGTCTAATGTGGAGGTGACTGGGCCGGAGTGGCCCTGTAACGTATGTGTGGGCTGTTGTAAGCTCTTTTTATTTTCTTTTTGTGAAAAGGGCTATTGTAAACTTGATATACAATTTTTGGATTCAGTCACAATCAATGATGAGGAGTTGAGGACAAATATACAAAGTATTTGGAATATTTCTGTATAACGATGAATGCAAGTAATTTAGATTTTTAGTTACTTAGGGTAATTTTTAATAACAGTAGAGGTAGGCAATTTAGATATAAATTTAGGAGATTTTTATAATGACATTTGTGGTAACTTATAAGAAGACTGGGGTGGTTTACTTTAGGTTACTTATGTGATGGTAGCGTTCAATAATTTAGATCAAGATGTAGGTATTATTTTACATTATTGTTACAGTGGGAAATATGGGTAACATTTTTTTAAAAAAATA